>NC_084664.1:121717965-121982965 GCF_028389875.1 Rhea pennata | reverse complement strand
GTTACTGTTACAGCATACAGCTACTTCATAGCTATGGCTCTTAAATAAGATACTTTCTTGGTAAAATGTTCTGTCTTTTCATCTGCACACATTGTATAGACATTTAATGTGCTGTAACTTAATTCTGAAACATTTAATATTGCAGATTACTGTTCAAACAGGCCTTTACAAAGGCAGAGTGGTTATTGATGCCAATTACGACACTTTGGTTCAGTGTTTCAATAATTGCCATATGTGCTACAATCATTTTATAGCTGAACAAATTATCAGTGATAATTGACTGCGAGTCTTGAACAGGCAGCTTATCCAAGTTCAGTTCAGACAACAAAGGTGCAGAAGAGCCAAAGTGATTTAAGTCCTCAGTTCAATGTGTCATACCCTCCCTGACATCACTTTATTTTTTAACCATCATCCAATGGACCGCATAAGATATATAGGGGTTGATGGCTTAGGCTGCTGAATTTATGAGCAGAATCTCTTGCTGAATTGTCCCATAATTGGGTTCTTAAAATAGATTTTCTAAGATAAGTGCAGTTGTAGTTGTGTATTGTAGCCAAGTTCAGATATTTTTTTCATAATGTGAGCCAGCCATAGAAATTTATAAGGAAAAGTATAACGGCCAGTGATTAATGATGATCATATAGATTAAATGTCATAATTAGACTGGCAAGAAGACAAATAAGCCAAGCAGGAAATAGAATTTTATGAAATTTCATTAATACTAGATTTAAGCCTTGTATTCCAGCACACAACAAGTTGTTCACAGTTAGAAAAGTTTCAGGATTAATTAATTTATTTCAATCTTTGTGAAGCAATGATAGACTATCTAGCTTAATACTGAAACTAGTATTTTTGTTTTCTATGATTAATGAGTAATTTTATCATTAGAATAACTCAGTTCTTGTTAAAACCTTTCTGTACTCACTTCAGTACCTACATTTGTGTAATTATCTAAAATACTTTGCTTAGAATTTAGTTTTTCCATTCTTATCTATATATTTGATGTAAAGTGTTTATTTTTTTTTAACTCCTGCATATAATTTTTGGAGAATTTATTTTCTAGAAAATAAATATGTTGACATTAGATTAACTAATTGAAATTAGATTCACTAATGTTAATCTTGATATAAATTAGTGTATCTATTTTTAATGAAAATGAGTGTGATTACTACTAAATAAACATATTAATGAAAGAAACATGAGTAGAAATTAGAAATGATATGCAAAAAAGACAACTGTCAGGTGCATGTATTCAAATAAACATATAGGTATTCATAGGTGTTCAAATAGACTAGGACAAAAATATCAACCTTTAGTAGCTACCAAAGTTCTTGAAGTAATCTGATATACCTGAAGTCATGCTTAAAAATACTGCCAGTGTATTTAGTGCTTGTTAAAAACACCTGGGAAATAGTAGGGTTTGGGGTTTTTTGTTTGTTTGTTTGTTTAATAACACCTCATCTGCATTCAGTATCACTGCTGCCAGGTGAAACAAGAAAAAAAACAGAGAAGTATAACAAGAGGAATGAAGAAAACACAGTAGGGAAGAAAGGCTTTATAAGTGTGAAGTGGACTTGATCTCTCTCAGGGATATTCCTCTCAACCCACTTTGTGTCAAGCAACTAACATGGGTGAAGTTCTCAAGTTCTGTAGACAAATGCATCACACTCACATACCCAAGCCCTAGAGTGGCATTGAGCTGGTGTATCTGCATTTGAATTTTTCCCTTCAAACTACTTGAAATAGCCTAAGTTGAAGCTTTTTTCTTTCTTTTTTCTTTTTTATTCTTCTTTTTTTTTCTTTTTTCCCCTTTTTTCCCTCTTTTTCTCCCCATTTACCTTTCAATAGGAGTAGAGATAGGAAGGCTGAGGGAGGATGGGAGATGACAACAGTTAGGAGAGGGTTACAAACTGCTGCAGGATGACTGCAAAGGTTCATTCACATATGTTTATTTCACATGAAAAAAGAGAGTATTCAACCACTTTGAATAGATCATCATAACCGCTTGTCTGGTCAGCTTTCTTCTCAGGGTTTCAAGTTATAGGGGTTGATGTGTAATCTAGAGGTCTTGTCTAGCTGCCTCTATTAAAAAGTGAGGCACTCAATACAAGCTGCACTAAGCAGGGTGCCTCTGTCTCTAATAGTGCCATCAGCAATTCTGAAGATGTACTTTGAGTGCACAGGGGACACAGGGATAGTCTGTTGCAGCACTGAAATTTCCAGGGCTGGCCACAGCTGATTTTACGCTAAACATATTAATCTTTTGCATCAGCTCTAGTCCTTTAATCAGGGAGATATTCATTCATTGATACGCTCCTAGTTGAGGCAATCTGAGTTTGCTTTGATGGTCCTTTTCCCCCATCTAAAAAAATTAGGAAACAATCCAGAGTGTAACTCACACTGCGGTACCAATGAGTGTTTTGGAGGCAGAGTGTGTGGTCTCTCATTAGTTCACCTTTCCTCTGCCTCTTTGTTTCTTTTTTCTCATCGTATTGTTACAAAAGGAATCATTAATTGTATTTCATATGGTCATTAAATACAAGGAAATCATTAACGGTCTTGATACTTTTTTCCCTTCCCTTTCTCCTTCCCCTCTTTTTTCCTCCTTTTCTTTTCTCAGTAGAATCTACAGGAAGGGAAGATGAATGTTAGAAACTGCATGCCCTGTCCTAAATTAGGGGGGAAGGGTTTCTCTTTTTCTTGAAACAAGAAGGAACACAAGACAGTAGGCAGAATCTGAAGCCTTAGGAAGCCTAGTCTGGGTGTTTGTGGATCTGGAGGCATTCCTTCCAAAGCAATAAATGTCACTCTCCTTTGTTAGCGTAATTTTCTAGACACATGCGTTACTGGTGGCACCTATGTCCTTCTCATCTGCTCACCTAAATAAATCTAAAAAGAATGGAGGAAACTAATTGTTGCTTGAATCAAAGTCTCATATACAGTTACTCCTGTGATATATGCCACGGAAAAGGAAAACTCTATGCCCTCTCCGTTTCACATACCTTGCTTCTTGGCCACTGTGTGCATTATTTATTAAACATCCAGTGAGGAATTGCTAATGACAGGTTTAAAAAGGGAGAAAGGGAATCACAGCTTCTCCTTTCCAATCTTTCACATCCATATCCATTTATTTTCACTTCTCTCTACTATGGTTTAAGACAGGAAGCATCAGACTCACATTATAAAAGATCTCAAGCTTGGCAGCTGAGAAGAATGTGGAAGCTAAGAATGACCTGGCCTTCAGTGTTTTCTCTGCAATGAACAGCATCAACAAAAGATTCCTCCAAAGATCTAAGCCTACTGGAAACAGAGCGTTATTTCTTCCCTTGAGATGTGAAGCAATGAGTGTATTGAGAGTGTGTTCTTCCTTTTTAGACTACGGTGCTTGAAATGTATGACAACTTTAAATCTCTCTCTCCCCCTAACTATCTAGTCTTTTTTCTTACCGGATATAGCTCACTAACGCTTTTGCTCTGCCACACGTCTGCTGTGATGCTCCATTTTCTTGTTTGCCTTTCCAAAGACATTGTTTTTTCATCCTTATCATTCATAAGCTGGGAATGTCCTGTCTGAAACTGGGCTATATTTTACTGAATCTTGCAAGTAGTCACTCTGTCTTTCCATCTCTATTGCACTTCATTGTTTTGTTGCCCAGGCGCTTGCTGGACTGTTCCCAAAATTAGGGTTTGAACTAATAAACAGATGTTCCTGCAATGCTGAGTAATCAAAGGGATGAATCTGAATGCAGGACTGGAGCTTTGCTGGAGTGTTACTCCAGTGTAACACAAGGATCATATGTCAGGTGCTGCAAAATAAATAAAGACAGGAAAAAAATAAAGAACAGCTTAAAAAAATTAGTCTGCCTTATACACCACTCACAAAGTTACAGGAAAATCTCCCTTTTTTCCTCATTTTTATTTCACAGTGGAACTGTTTTATCTTCCTCTTTAATACAAGATATCACATGGTAAAGATGAATATTTTCAAAAATATAAATATTTTTACTGCCCCCAAATAATACCACATCAGTAATATGAAAATAACTTTACCATTTACATCTTAAATCATAGTTCTGATTAAATGGATTAAGCATCTCCTTTCAGACCATCTTCCTGTGAGAGAAGGATCCAATAGTAGAATAAGTTACTATTACTCCTCAGACAGCAAAAAAAAACTTTAACACCGTTCCAAACTTCTTAACCATAACCATAATTTGTATCTGCTAGTCTATTCATAAAAGAAAAAGACTTTGTGAAGTACCCATTTACTTTTATAGAAAAGAAAAGCTTTTGCCAAGAAATACCTTGTTTGAAGATAATATTGCACTCAAGAGGACAGCCCCAACCAAATCATGAACATAAAATTTTAGTCTGACTCTGTGGCCGCTCTGAAGCTGACCACAGGTCTTCCTGAGAAATCCATCAGCTGCATGTATCTAGGATAACATATGAGGCGATACTAGTCTGAATGTTATTAATGGTACAAGATTAGCACAAAACTGTGGGGATGGTTTTTGCTCCTTTCCTACAAATCAGCAGTATTATAGTAGCAGTGCTCTTTCTTTTCACCTGGAACGACTTATAGAATACATTCTGCTAATTTTTCTTGAAGCTGTATGATAGAGAGAGCTTTATGCTGCTGTAGGTAGGGTAATTTTGCTGTTAAACACAGAGATTTGAAAACTCTCGTTTACTGTGTTGCATGTTAGAAATGTTAGGTATCTTGGATATACACCAGAGAGGGTCAAGCTTCTGAGACAAATAGCTGGTCTTTTATTTATTCATGCATTTCAAGATAATTTTTTTTCACTGACCTATATTCCCAGCCTCCCCTTCCCATCCCTGTCACCCTCTCTTGTCCTTCCCTTGGTATCTGGCTGGATGGGTTTGTGTTCAGATGGCATATTTGGGTTCAGGTATTTTCCTGCTCTGATAAAAACAGAAACCTTGTTACAGTCCTCTATACCTTTATATATTATTTCATATTGAAGCATGGTTTTGTGTTTTTACGGAGCTAGACCATGAGTTTATCCAGAAGCCTAAGTTAATGAAAAAAATCCTCTAATTAAACATTGCATGTTGGTGAGAGCACATGGCTGCTGTGCTTGCAAGGCTACACTGCCTGCCTATTGATTTTTTGTGGAGAATTTAAGGTATGTTTTTGACCTATAAAAACCAAAATGGCATGAGACTTTCACAATAGCTGCAGGCATTTGAGGGACTTGAACTGATATCTTGTAAATCTGAGAGGGAGGACTGGCAGCAGAGTTTCCCTGAAGGTGCCTTCATATGTGAACTTATTAAAACCATCTTTGTAAACCTTCAGGGTACTCTGTAAGGCATTCCTATTTCCTTATACTTTTGGAAGAGAGGGAGGAGCTTGCAAAGGCTGATACTATTTTAGAGAAGTGGCCTTTATAGCTTAGATAAATTTCAGAAATAACTGTATTTTAAATGTAACAGTAATATCTGAGCACATTTCAATTGTTTGTTACCGTGTATAGCGCACACACACAAAAAAATCCTCCTCATTTTTCAGGATTGATAAAATTTAACTGCTCTGGGTTCTGGGATTTTAAAGGGGGCTTGGTAGGCCATGGATTTGCTGACTCCTCTAGAGTGTTGTTATTGACCCACGTACCAGTGAGTGTAGAATAAGCTTTCTGAAGATGCTACTCTATCAAAAATAGAAGGGAAATTGTATCTCTTGACATTGTTACTTGTTTAAGTGATGTAAAGAGATATATTGGAGGAGGAAGGGGAAAGGGGAAATAGAACAACATCATCTGTTAGTTTTTTCTTTAACAGAAAGGCAAATTTCCAAGACAGAGCATCATAAAGTCACTACTCATTTTGTAGAGAGATTGTGTAAGAAATGTACATGTGGTTATGTACGCATAGACGGATGGTAACGTGAATAAATGGGAGAAGTGCAGATATCAAAGAGAAATAATGGACTAAACACAAGAAAGGAAAGCCAAGCAGAAGGAGGAGAAAGAAATATTGAATAAATTGAAGGAAGGTTTGTATGGTAGGAAGAAAATAAGATAAAGCTGAGAAGAAAATGAGAGTAAAACAGTCTCGGTGATCCACTAAGCTATGCTTTTAATTAGTTTTATTTAAAATTGTTAGAGAGGTGCTGCTGCTAAATATATTACACAATTGTACAATTATGACACTTTTTTTTTTTTTTTTTTTTTGATTGCACTGACATTGGCCATATATATACAAAGCATGCCAGTACTGGTCTTTTTCACGCAGAGTAGTTTGTGTAGTTCCTGGGCTGACTCATGTCAAGTAAATCAAAACAGTGGTAAAACAATATCTATCAGTCATTTTATACAGGCCAAGACCTTTCTTGGGGATGTGCAAATTATCAAGACTTATTTGGTGTTCTCCATTTTCACCAATAGGTGGCAATATTATTTTTTTCTGTTGGACTCTGTAATAATTTGTTATTCTAAATTTTAAACAATCATATCTGAATTCCTTATAACGTTTTCTGTTGTTTGTCCTATTGCAAGTCTATTACATGATAGGTAGTGAAAATGTATTCATAAGCTTCCAGATCATTTAATCTTGTTTTAAAGAAGTTAAAATAAAGTGTAAGGCGCATAAGAACTTCTACCAGCTCACCAGAAGCCATGAAGACTGTCTTCTGTAACCCAGCACCTCTTTTTCATTTCCAATCAAATTCATTTTTGATGTCTTTAAGTCAATGTTTATTTTAGTTTTGTGTCTGGTGCACCATTTTGTGTTTTCCATTTACTTTCCTTATTCAACTCCTTATTTAGAAATCAAAGATTGTGTGTGTAATGCAAAAGATCTAATCTTCTGCTTCATACTTTGTCACTGTTCTTCCTGTTTATGTTTTCTGCATTCTTAATCATTTCATCTGTTGTTCAATTTGGTTTTTTTTAGCATGTTACTGTCCAAAGGATCAGAATTTTCCTCAGGCCATTGTCAATACTGGCTAGTATTTTTCCTTGAGTTTTAGTCAATTGCCAACATGGGACTTTCTAAAGCAATGTTGATATGGATATAAGACATGACAGAGATACTGTAGGTGCATCTTCATTTTCAAACTGAATTTGTTTCTGTTCTCTGGTTTATCAAGGTCTCTCTCCACACCCATTAAATTTCTTTCATTTGCTCAGAAAAGTTAGAAATCATTATTTTACATGCACAGGGCCAATAATTTTGTCATCCTTTCTTAGTCAAAACTGACAGAGAACTAATTGGAGGCTATATCTGAGAAAAGACTAAAGGATTTGGCTCATGACAAAGAAGGTACATTAAAATATATTTTCTTAAAAAGAAGAGGACTCTATCAGTAACAATACAACAGCATTTTTCAGTAAAATGAACTACTATGAAAGTGATATATTGTAGTGGTTATTGTAGCATTGTCATATCCTTGGACTGATGTATGGTAGCAGTTAAAATGATTGTCAAAACAGGAAATGTACAGTACCAGAAAGTATCTAGACAAAATATGCACAGAGTTTTTATGACTGTTTGGCTTGGCTTTGTTTATGAGCTTTTTTATTTATTTTTTTTTTTCATTAGGCAGTTTTCTTTGTGTCTCTTTAAATTTGCTGCAGCAGTTCTCATGGATTTGTAGCAGCTCACACTGAAAAGTGTTATGCAAACCTTAGTAGTATCAGCACTTTATTTCACTACTGCCTGAAATTCACACCAGATTCATCAAATCTTAGCTCACCTGAAATCCATTGTTAAGCTAGTGTATACAGTGAATGGACGATGGGAAAGTCGTGCATCCCACGCGTGTTGAAACTGGCCAAGCTCACACAGAGCTGCCCCTACCTGGCTGGCAGGGGGAGAACCCTAGAAAAGGGACATGAGGACTACTGCCAGCAGAAATGACAGTTTTCACAAGTGGAAATGGCACACAGAGATTCAACTGCTGCTTAGTTCAGATACTTCACTCTCTGTGAGATGTTTCTGTTTCTTAGACTAGACAGAACTTTGTAGCTCTTTCTCTCCTGTCTCTAAGGATCAGCCTTGAAAGTAATTTCTTCGCTACAGTATCACTTAAACCTAGTAAGAATAGAGCTGATGTGAAACACTTCCAGTACAGTTCCTCTGAGATATAGGGTATTGCTGTGACTTAGCCATGACTAAATAGTAGCTTTTTAATGGTCCCTGCTACAGGTGAATCAACAGGAAAAAGTTAACAAAATTGAAGGTATTTAAACTCTAGTCCCATAAGAAATTTTGTCTTTGTCACCCATGATAATGCTAGTAAAACACAAACCCATAAAAAAAGTCAAGACCTTTAGTTTTGACTAGGAGATACAGAGTGTGTACAAAACCACCCTTTCCTCAGCAATTCCTCCAAATCAGCAGTGCTTCCTTGATCAGATAAATACCTATTAAGTGCATCAACCTCAGCAGGTTAAAATGTCCACAGCTGTATGATTGCCCTATATAGAAAATATTGCTGAATGTTTTCAAATATATACACATATATATATATTTACTGTCATTGGTTGAACAACTGAGCTGAGGACAGGCATTCAGGAACTTCCCTGTACTTAATACACAAGCATCAACTTTCCAGAACCATGATGAGAATATGACTTACCTGTAGCTGAAATTCAAATTAAGACTTCACAAACGTGAGCAGGAGATCAGCTCAGGGTCTTGGGCTTTCTATAGTCCAGTGAGGGACCAGACTAAGTTTTTCCTTTTTTTCCACACACAGGAGCAGTCCTCCTTTTCCTGGACAATTCAGAGGAAGGGCTGATATACACCCATCTCTCTCTTCCTAGGTGCATCGGTAGGCAGCTAAACAGATCTAGTTGAATTGGTTCCCAAACACCACTGTTTACGTTTTAGTCCTCTCATCAGCTTGAGAGGACTGCAGAACAGCCCTCCACACCAGACAGACAAAAATAAGCGGGGCTGATGGCCTTCTCCTCCACCGTAGTTTTGCAGTGGTGACCAGCCAAAATCTCCTTCACTCCCACTGGTACCATCAAGTCAGGACCCAGTCTTGTCCAAGGCCTGTGACATTTCTTCAGCTCTATTAGAAGAAAATTAAATAGAGAGAATCATGAAAAATATTTAAAATTATTTCTAATATCTTTAGCTATATTTATGTATTTTTGTATTTATGTATTTATGTATGTATACTTATGTAAGTGCTATCTAGCACTTACATTTCTAGACTTTTTGAGAAAATATGTTTTTATGAAATCAGTGGATTCTGAGTTCATTTCTTAGTGTTTTAGACAATAAACTTTTCCTTTAAATGACAGATAACCAGCAGATGTTTTCTATTACCTTAGTGTACCTTTGTTATAGTTCACAAGAATTGGTTTGATTTTTCCCATTTTCAACAACTTTTTAGTGTGTTTAAAAAGCTAATAAAAATATTTATCAGTGAGAAAATGTTAGCATGACACACCTCTATTGAAAAATTAGTCAGAAGAGTAGGGCTCATAGCTTGAAAAATTATGACAAATATCATTTTTATACAAATAAAGCAGTTTCAAACCCACAGCTTCTTAAAATAACAACTTCTAGCATAATTAAATGTTAAAACAGAATGGAAATCTGGCATTGAAAGAAAGTGGGTAATGTTTCATCTGAAAAGAATGCTGCTTTGAAACTTTGGATTCAGCTGCACATTTAAGCCTGATGCAGTTGCAGAGGTTGTAAAAGGTAAAATGTCAGCAAGCAGACAGAGAGGTTAACTCTCAGCTTCACTAGTTTTCAAACTTTTCAGCTTCTGCCTATAGGAATAGTGACACTATGGTATTTTTTTTTTCTTTTTTGTTCCATGTTTTTGGACTGGGAGCTGAAATGATCTATGCATCTTAGAGCAACCTCGGCACCAAAGAACAAGGTTTTAAATTGACCAGAGCACAAGCACTTTCCAGGGTTTTATTCCAGAAGGTAATAGGTGCCTTTATTGGGAATTTTTCCTAAATTATCAATATACATTTTCCAGATCTTAATAACATCCTGTTACTTATATTTAAATAACATGCCCACTGTCATTATACTAAATGATTATCTCTCTATCATTGGTGTTTACTCCCTTAAAATATTTACAGACTGTTATTTTTCCATCTTAGTCATCATTACAGCTAGGCAAATACCTCAGAAAATCTTCTAAAATATTGTGGAATTCTTAAAGGGAGCTCAGTATCCTACTTTTTAAGCCACAGTTAACCTTATCCTCCATTTCGTTTAGGAGAAAAGAACTGCTTTCATAATAACAATTTCTTGCATATATATTAAAGTCATCTTTATTTTTTCCAGTCCTGTGTGTAACATTAACACATTACTGTGTTTGCCTTTTTCCTTAATGCTTTAACCTTCTCTATAATCTTCATTTCCTCCCTTTTCTGAGGCTTTCTATTTTGAGTATCTTTTCCTGTAGACTGATGTTCCCCCCTTGCCTTATTTGTCAAGGACTGAGCCCCACTTACACTAAGAGCCACTACTCTTAGCCATCCAAATAGCTAATCCACGCACATCCAAAAGCAACGTGTACAGTTACAGTGTTTCAGGGCTGTACACTTCTGTGTGGAGGTAGGTTTCTTTCTTATAAAAAAAGTCATGAAATCATTGCAAACCAAGTGTGATTACCCAAAACCTGCTCGGCGATTTTTATTTCTACACCTATCATTGATATGATATGATATGATATGATTAACTTGACCATAAAATAGTACCAGATTATGAATTCTTAGAATTCAGAATGAAATGATAAATTATACAAATAGACTCCAGGCTTACTTTTATTTTATTTTATTTTTAATATTTGGTTTGCATGCCTACATGGGGTGAGTACTAAGCCCCAGGTGAGATGACTTAATGCAATTCACAAGCTAATGACAAGGCTCTACATGCTAAGAAATGTTCTGTATTTTATATTAAACAGAATTAAATAAATAAAGTGTGTGTGTGTGTATGCGCGTGTGTGCGAATACATAAAGTGGGGGCACTGTAGCATGCCTCTAGCTCTATTGTATTATGTTTAGTTTGTTTGCTTTGTGAGGACTCAACATCCTCGTCATTTTCTGTATTTTCTTGATTCTAGAACACTACCTATTTCCACCCTAAAGCAAAATCTAGCTACAGTCCAATAGTTTCAGCTCTGAAATGTATTGTGTCATGCTCAAGAGTGAGGATCACATCAAGTGCCACTCTCCACAGTGAAGAGAGCAGTAAAACACAGAGCTGCTGGGGCTTATCTTTTTCTCCCAAAAAGTATTGAATTTCTATCTGTGGCCCACAGCCCTTGCTTTCAAATCCTACTGATGCCTCTGGCAGGAAAATCTGGTAGGAGGAATATAGTCTAAGCAGAGGCTTAGCACAAAACCTGTTCCTCTTTGGCAGTGCGCCACCATTTCCAGGGAGTGAGGAGAATTAAAGGGTCTCTAAACTGCTCTTCTTAAAAGTTGAAGGATTGTCTGGCTCAGTCAAATACACACTGGAACATTGTGAATTTTTCTGTTTTTTTATTTGTTTGTTCCCCCTTGCTCACCATAAGTAAATCCATGTCCTGGAAAATATTTTCAGTCTTTATACACCTAGTAGCACTGTACAGTTGCTAGGCCATTGCATCAATATTGTTTTGCCATAAATGATGGTAGCAAGATATGGATTTCTAGTGTTCACAACTTGGCATCTGACATTATGTTGATCACTTTATATGAATTGCTTACATCCCGTGTTCCTATTATATTTTTGTAGAATATTTTTGAAAATAAAATGTGTTTGTACATCTAAGCATGTTGCCATACACTCTCATTTTATCATTTTAACCCAGTCACTGTTCCACTTGCAAATACTCCACCACCCAATTCATTGATGAAACTTTTTATCTAGAAACTGACAGCATGTGAAATGACTTTAAGATACCTACCCAAACCAGCTCAGCTTCTCCTGGCACCTAGCTGAAGTGGTGCATGTGCTCCACTGGTTTCTAGTAGTTAGGACAGCAACTTGCAACTGCATGGCTTTAGCCACTGCTTGGAACTGCCCCATGGGCAATCTGTGCTGGACCAGGGGTGAAACTTGCTCTGCTGGCTGCAGGGTGTGTAAAACATGAGTGTGCTTCCAAGTCTATTTTTCTATGTTCTTTTCAAGAACACTGTAGATAGGCCAGGAAATCTGACCTTTTTCACCTGACTTGGTAGCAAAGTCAAATTTCACTCCATTGAGTATACATATATGTAGCATCAGTATTTTCACTGTACTTTGAAACAGTTTGTTTGATCACATCTCTATTTTTATTATTTTTTTAAAATGTAATCACTTTAAAAATATGTAGGGAAGAGAATGATAAAATTATTTTATTACTAGAGGTGAAAATTTCCTTTTTAGATAAACGATAATTTATAAAACTTTTATTTCAGATTTTGTATGGTACTCAGTGCACATATTTTATTATTTTATACCATGTTTTCTAAGTTAAATAGCTTCATAAGACTAATAACGTGTTACAATGCACAATTTTCAATTAAGAAAACAATAACCAACTAAAAAAAAGAAAATCCAAACTAGCAAGAAAATACATACTATCCGGTAAAGACTCTCTTTCCCATTCTCTCTATTGCCCACCACTTGCCTGTCTTTGTTATCCTAGCACTTAAAAGGCATGGCACTTGCCTGAAATTTGCAGCTTTCCTATTGCAAAAGTCCGTAAAGCAAGAGTTTTCAGCCAAAAAGGTTTGATTTTTTTTTTTTTTTTTGAGGGTTTGTTTGTTTGTTTTGGCCTAGGGACAATCCCAGTAAGAAAGAACTAATTTCATAGCAAAGACTCACAGGACAGAAAATTCCCTGTGAGTATAATGCCTACAGAGATTCTTATCCAAAACTTTCCTATGTCACAGAAAAAGGGGCATAGTAAACAGTAGTGGGTCTTCTGAAATCGTGGCTAAATGTTTCGGTAATTTTGTTTTGAAAATCTGTGTCTGTTTCCAGTACCAGGGCAGCCCGTTAGCAGATGTGTTGCACATCGCCAACCATGGCTTTTCAGTGCTGGGGTGGCGGGGACAGGTAGAACACGGGCAATAAGGCCAATGGGAAAGGAAGTCTTCATGGGATTGCCTGTACTTTCTTTCATTTTTTTTTCTTTCTTTTTTTTTTTTTTTTTTAATTCAATTGATTTTCTAATCATACAAATTATGTGGCCCTGAATACCGACAGCAAGGATCTTCTACATTTTCTCATGTTAAGTAATGTCTCACTTTGCAAGCAGCCTTGCAGAAATTATTGTAGAATAACTTTCTAATAGAAGGGAGAAAGGACTTCAGAAATCAACTGGGAATGATAAAAAATGAAATCATCTGCTCAGATTTATGAGCATATATGATAATTCAACATGCTCCCTCTCTGGATTTAAAATCTGATCTCAGTATCATAGCACTGAAACCTGCTACTGTTTTATTTTATTTTGAACATATTTTATGTACCCTGTCTCTCATCTATGTGAATAGAAATGTTTTTCTTTATTTTTCATTTTTTGTTTTTTCCCTCCAGCTCTACTTGCAGTTATATTATATTTTTACAGGAATATTTTCACCTGTATTTTTCCAGGAGTCAGTTGTTTCCGTATAGACTGCTATAATTTCAGGTTATTTTTATTCACATTAATGATTACATTGTTCCACAGTTTGTAGTTCTGTGTTCTTAAGCTTCAAGATGAAAGCCTAAAAAAAATCTGTGTAGTATCGATGCTATTTCTGGTTTTGTTTAAAAGTTAAAGGGATTTACATGGAAAAGGGAAGGAAGGGTATGTCATAACTTTTGTTCTAAGTGAAAAGTTTTGTTTGTATAAATCACATACTGTATCCATCACACTCAAGACAAATGATAAACATTACATTTCACCAATTCCATAGAAATTAAGAATCTTCTTCAATAACACTAATTTTAGAATAGATTCTCTTCTCTTCTCTTCTCTTCTCTTCTCTTCTCTTCTCTTCTCTTCTCTTCTCTTCTCTTCTCTTCTCTTCTCTTCTCTTCTCTCTTTTCTTGCTTCCTTTGCTGGCATGATAACACTGCAGGACTTGCAACACTGCAGTTACAATTACTGCTTTCCCACTCTCACGCTCCTGTCTAACTTGAGTAGCTTGCTCTGGAAATGCTTGGCCTTTCATTTCTGAGGTCCGTTGCTTTTATTCATTTTCTGCTTTTTCTGTTTTCATTTCCTGATGATGTTGTCATCGTCAGCAGAGTTATGATGAACAAGTTTGGTACTATTTATAGATTCTGGGCTTGTAGCCAGCTATTTTCATGCCTTCAGTGCTATTTAAATCTATTGTTCATTTTTGATTTCAGAGCAGCTTCCTCTCTTTTTACACCTTGAGCTGTGAGGTTTGTGAATCCAGCAACAACAAAATGGTGTTTTTAGTTTCTTTTTAACAACCTCATAAAATGGAAATAGTGGAAGGTTTTGTTTCCCTTGTTTTCTCTGTGGCCTACATACTATTACTTGATATTAGTTATTAAAGTGGAACTGATGCTTCCATTGAGGATAAGATATGGCATTTAAAAAGTTTGATTCAAAGAGGGTTAATTTACAAGATCATTCCTCTTTTATTTGATAAACTGCTATGAACATTTATAATAGCAATGACATGCTGTTTAAAAGCTCTTGACAAATAAAGATAAATATTCAGCACACTATATGCACAAGTACCATTCAGATTGCTGTACTGTTAATACAAAGAAAATATCTGTTTTTTTGTGCACTACACAGAAATATTCCGCATTAGACTAAGGATATGGCTCCTGCTCTTGTTTCCACAGGATCTTAGAGTTTTCCTTTTGTGTCTTCTCACTATTTATCTGATTATGGGTCTCTAAAATAGAAAAAAAAATAGAAGGTTATACAGTATCTTCTCCCTAAATTAAGTCCTTCAGAATACAATGAGGATATCTTGCAACACTGTTGCTAATATAATAAAGCTGTTTAGTTACCTTGAACTGGTGCACTAACACTCTAAATCTAATAAGACAGACACGAATAGTTTAATGTTCTGTTTGTGACTTAAACTGATAATAATAAAGGGATTTGAAATTTAGAGCAATGCACGGTCTGTTGTGAATGCACAATATGTTCTTAGGCACAGAAGTATGAGTAGAGACAAAAGCATATCACATTGCTGGCAAGTTTCTTCCCCAGTCTCCTGAAGCTTAGCCTTTGTTTAAGCAGGTGCAGTCTGCATTTCTGGCTTTGCCACTGGCAGAGGAAGACAGTCTCAGCCCTTGCATGACAAACTCCCTGATTTGCAAGTACACTTAGGTAGCTGCTGGTAAATATTGTAATGTTCTAAACAAGCCGAAGTTTTGCCAGCTCACATCCACTCTACTTTTTATATAGCAAGACAAAGTGAGATTGCCGTTTTACAATGTCATTCCTTTGTCACAAGTTTAATGCCATATCAAGGTGCTTACTGGCATTCCATATTACTCTAGGAATGTATGTTTAATTGAAAACTATGTAGCTTGTTGATTTTGTAGGTAAATATTAACATAATAACATACAAATTACTGCAGTCTACCCATTTTGAATTATTTGCCTGATCTCTACAGGATGGGCAAAGTAACTCTGACGTTAAAAGAATGGACTGCTGTCTTTCTGAAGCTGTTGTCCACTTGTTATACCTGAACTAAAGCATAGTCTAAATTGTAAGCAGTGTAAGACTGCTCCTTCTGCAGATAATAGCACAGTCTTTTTTGAGGAAAGTCCATGCTTTCTAGGACTGTTTATGTGATTGCCATTAAGCAGCTTTCAGGAACAATATATTGTTGTCATCTTCACATTTCTCTCCACCTGTGTTTCAAAAGAACAAGACAATCACCTACTCCCAGAGGCAAAATGTTGAAACTGAAACCTGGGAGAAGGTGGCTTTGGGTTAGGTCTCTAGGCAGAAGGCCTAAATCCGAGAGCAAAGTGGGATTTCAGATTCATCTCTCTTTGATGTTTTCTATTTAGCAAAGGTTGTGGCTTTTTTGAAATCCGGTTCTAATTCTGTGTCTAATTCTTCTCATGGCCTATAGAGAGAATTTCAGGTGCCTAGAACTGGGGAGCAGACACCTAAAAATTAATACATTTGTGAAGGCTGAGCATCACTATTTGCACATAGCGTACCTGCACAAATCAAAGGATGAAAACAGTATTTTTCCTCAAGTTCACAGTCAATAGCTTATTGTTTCAGTCAGGTGATATTCAATATATGGTTGTTTTGACTTCCAAAAAACCTACTAGTTTTCTAGTAGTTTTGTACTTTAGCTTATATTATAGATTATCTTTTAATGTTGAGGATAAGAATTTGGGAAATAAAAATTAGCATATTCTATTTCAGATTCAATTGCAAATTCACTGTGGCTTTCCTTAGGTCACTTTGGGTTTATGTGTAAGCCAAAAGCAAAACTTAAGAGTCCTAGCCCTTGAAAGATTTTACATTGCCACTTTTTATTCCTTAAGCATTACACTTGAGAGAAAAAAATATCTATAAGCCTCTAGGGTATTTTTATATTATACTTACCATCCAAGCAGTTAATCAAAACCAGTGAGGAACAAAGGGAGTTTCTCTGAAATTTCCTTAGGTAGACCTAGAACGGTCCAATTCGTCTCTGTATCCACAAGTATAAAAAAGAGTATAAACTGTCTGCTTCATTAGTACATAGCATCTTTTGAAGATTAATTAATGAATATTTGCAAAGGATGTTTGCAGTGCTCAAATGGAAAGAGAAATGTGTTATTATTATGAATAATTAATTTTTAATGGTTTTGTGGGATTTCATGCCATGAGAGTCTCATTGATTTTAATGGAAGTCACATGGCTAAGCCCCACTCACTGTTGTAAGCCTGCAGTGTTTTGGGATTATAAAAAGAGATCAAAGATTCTCCATGTCAGCTACAGTAAATTACACATCCTATTCTGAATAAGTGGAGGAAAAACAGAGATACCTATTTAGAACAAACAGAACTACCTGAATGGCAAGTTGATATAATCTTCCTTAGTAAAAATTTTTGGAAAAATATGAAATATCATGACAATATATTTTGAAAGTGCTTCATTATTTTAGTGAAGGCAATTAAGGAAAAGGCCAGGTAACAAGATGCGAGTGATGAAACAAATTTTCTCTTTTGTCACAATGGGTCTGATGTCAGGGTGCAGCCCAGCTAGACATTAGGCCTAGGGCTAGGGTTAGGGTTAGGGTTCGGCGATCCATGAAGTCTGGCGCCTCATGTGGAGTACGGTTAGAAAGCGCATGCGAAAGGGGATGCGTGGCTGCACCAAGAAGCCAACCACTACAGCGTTTCTCTTTGGGACAGGTCGGGTCAGGTGCTGTCAGGGTGCAGCCCTGCCAGAGATTAGGGTTAGGGTTAGGGTTAGGGTTCGGCGATCCATGAAGTCTACCGCCTCATGTAGAGTACGGTTAGAAAGGGCATGCGAAAGGGGATGCGTGGCTGCACCAAGAAGCCAGCCACTACAGCTTTTCTCCTTGGGACAGATAGAGTCTGCTTTCAGGCTGCAGCCCCAACAGGGATTAGGGCTAGGTTTAGGGTTAATGTTAGGGTTAGGGTTCAGCGATGCATGGAGTCCAGAGCCCTTTGTGGAGTACGGTTACAAAGAGCATGCGAAATATTTTGCGTGGCTGCACCAAGAAGCCAGCCACTACAGCTTTTCTCTTTGGGACAGGTCGGCTCTGATGCTGTCAGGGTGCAGCCCCACCAGGGATTAGGGCAAGGGTTAGGGTTAGGTTTGGGTTAGCGTTCAGCGATCCATGAAGTCTGTAGCCTCATGTGGAGGACGGTTAGAAAGGGCATGCGCAAGGGGATGCGTGGCTGCACCAAGAAGCCAGCCACGACAGCTTTTCTTTTTGGAACAATTCCGGTCTAGTGGTGTCAGGGTGCAGCCCCACCAGAGATGAGGGCTAGGGTTAGGGTTAGGGCTAGGGTTAGGGTTAGGGTTCGGCGATCCATGAAGTCTGGAGCCTCATGTGAAGTACGGTTAGAAAGAGCATGCGAAGGGGGGATGCGTGGCTGCACCAAGAAGCCAGCCACGACAGATTTTCTCCTTGGGACAGATAGTGTCTGCTTTCAGGGTGCAGCCCCAGCAGAGATTAGGGTTAGGGTTAGGGTTAGGGTTAGGGTTAGGGTTAGGGTTAGGGTTAGGGATCAGCGATGCATGGAGTCTGGAGCCTCATGTGGAGTATGGTTAGAAAGGGTATGCGAAAGGCTTTGCATCTTTGCACCAAGAAGACAGAAACGACAGCTTTTCTCTTTGGGACAAATCCAGCCTGGTGGTGTAAGGGTGCAGCCCTGCCAGAGATTAGGTCTAGGGTTAGGATTAGGGTTAGGGTTAGGGTTTGACAATCCATGAAGTCTGGAGTCTAATGTTGGGTACGGTTAGAAAGTTCATGCAGAAGGGGATGCGTGGCTGCACCAAGAAGCCAGCCACAACAGCTTTTCTCTTTGGGACGGGTCAGGTCTAGTGGTATCAGGGTGGAGCTCCGCCACAGCTTCGGGCTAGTGTTAGGGTTAGGTTTAGGGTTAGGGTTCAGCAATTCATGTAGTATGGAGCCCAATGTGGAGGACGGTTAGAAAGGGCATGCGAAAGGGGATGTGTGGCTGCACCAAGAAGCCAGCCACGACAGCTTTTCTCTTTGGGACAGGTTGGGTCATGTGGTATCAGGGTCAGCACCACCAGGGATTAGTGCTAAGGTTAGGGTTAGGATTCAGCAATCCATGAAGTCTGGAGCCTCATGTGCAGTAAGGTTAAAAAGGCCATGCGAAAGGGGATGCGTGGATGCACCAAGAAGCCAGCAAAGACAGCTTTTCTCTTTTGGACAGATCGGGTCTGGCAGTGTCAGGGTGCAGCCCCGCCAGGGATTAGGGCTGCAGCTAGGGTTAGGGTTAGGGTTAGGGTTAGGGTTCGGCAATCCATGAAGTCTGGAGCCTCATGTGGAGTACGGTTAGAAAGGGCGTGCGAAAGGGGATGCGTGGCTGCACCAAGAAGCCACCCACGACAGCTTTTCTCTTTCGGATAGGTCACGTCTGGTGGTGTAAGGGTGCAGCCCTGCCAGGGATTAGGACTAGGGTTAGGGTTAGGGCTAGGGTTAGGGTTAGGGTTCGGCGATCCATGCAGTCTGGAGCCTCATGTGGAGCACGGTTAGAAAGCGCATGCGAAAGGGGATGCGTGGCTGCACCAAGAAGCCAGCCACAACAGCTATTCTCTTTCGGACAGGTCGGGTCTGGTGGTGTCAGGGTGCAGCCCCGCCACAGATTCGGGCTACGGTTAGGTTTAGGGTTAGGGTTAGGGTTCAGCGATCCATGAAGTCTGCCGCCTCATGTGGTGTACGTTTAGAAAGGGCATGCGATAGGGGATGCGTGGCTGCACCAAGAAGCCAGCCACATCAGCTTTTCTCTTTCGGACAGATAAGGTCATGTGGTATCAAGGTGCAGCCCCGCCAGAGATCCGGGCTAGGGTTACGGTTCGGGTTAGGGTTAGGGTTCGGCGATCCACGAATTTGGAGCCTCATGTGGAGTATGGTTAGAAAGGGCATGCGAAAGGGGATGCGTGGCTGCACCAAGAAGCCAGGAAAGACAGTTTTTCCCTTTGGGACAGATCGCTTCTGGTGGTGTCAGCGTGTAGGCCTGCCAGATATTAGGGCAAGGGTTAGGGTTAGGGATCGGCAATCCATGAAGTCTGGAGGCTCATGTGGAGTAGGGTTAGAAAGGGCATGCGAAAGGGGATGCGTGGCTGCACCAAGAAGCCAGCAAAGACAGCTTTTCTCTTTGGGACAGATCGCGTCTGGTGGTGTCAGCGTACAGCCATGCCAGAGATTAGGGCTAGGGTTAGGGTTAGGGTTAGGGATCGGCGATCCATGAAGTCTGGAGCCTCATGTGGAGCACAGTTAGAAAGGGCATGCGAAAGGGGATGCGTGGCTGCACCAAGAAGCCAGCAACGACAGCTTTTCTCTTTCGGACAGATCGCGTCTCTTGGTGTCAGGGTGCAGCCCCGCCAGAGATTAGGGCTAGGGTTAGGGTTAGGGTTAGGGTTCGGCAATCCATGAAGTCTGGAGCCTCCTGTGGAGCACGGTTAGAAATTTCATGCACAAGGGGATGCGTGGCTGCACCAAGAAGCCAGCCACGACAGCTTTTCTCTTTGGGACAGGTTGGGTCTGGTGTTGTCAGGCTGCAGCCCCGCCAGAGATTAGGGTTAGGGCTAGGGTTAGGGTTAGGGTTAGGGTTAGGGTTCGGCGATCCATGAAGTCTGCCGCCTCATGTAGAGTACGGTTAGAAAGGGCATGCGAAAGGGGATGCGTGGCTGCACCAAGAAACCAGCAAAGACAGCTTTTCTCTTTGGGACAGGTCTGCTCTTGTGGTGTCAGGCTGCAGCCCTGCCAGAGAATAGGGCTAGGGTTAGGGTTAGGGTTCGGCGATCCATGAAGTCTGGCGCCTCATGTGGAGTACGGTTAGAAAGGGCATGTGCAAGGGGATGCGTGGCTGCACCAAGAAGCCAGCCACGACAGCTTTTCTCTTTGGGACAGATCGCGTCTGGTGGTATGAGGCTGCAGCCCCGCCAGGGATTAGGGCTAGCGTTAGGGTTAGGGTTAGGGTTAGGGTTCGGTGATCTATGAAGTCTGGCGCCTCATGTGGAGTACGGTTAGAAAGGGCATGCGCAAGGGGATGCGTGGCTGCACCAAGAAGACACCCACGACAGCTTTTCTCTTTGGGATAGGTTGGGTCATGTGGTATAAGGGGGCAGCACTGCCAGGGATTAGGGCTAGGGTTAGGGTTAGGGTTAGGGTTCGGCGATCCATGAAGTCTGGAGCCTCATGTGGAGGACGGTTAGAAAGGGCATGTGAAAGGGGATGCGTGGCTGCACCAAGAAGCCACCCACGACAGCTTTTCTCTTTCGGACAGATCGCGTCTGGTGGTATCAGGGGGCAGCACCACCAGAGATTCGGGCTAGGGTTAGGGTTAGGGTTAGGGTTAGGGTTCGGCAATCCATGAAGTCTGGCGCCTCATGTGGAGTACGGTTAGAAAGGGCATGCGCAAGGGGATGCATGGCTGCACCAAGAAGCCAGCCACGACAGCTTTTCTCTTTGGGACAGATCGCGTCTGGTGGTGTCAGGCTGCAGCCCTGCCAGGGATTAGGGGTAGGGTTAGTGTTAGGGTTAGGGTTAGGGTTCGGCGATCCATGAAGTCTGGCGCCTCATGTGGAGGACGGTTAGAAAGGGCATACGAAAGGGGATGCATGGCTGCACCAAGAAGCCAGCAAAGACAGCTTTTCTCTTTGGGACAGAGAAGGTCATGTGGTATCAGGGGGCAGCACCGCCAGAGATTAGGGCTATTGTTAGGGTTAGGGTTAGGGTTTGGGTTCAGCGATCCACGAAGTCTGGAGCCTCATGTGGAGCACGGTTAGAAAGGGCATGCAAAAGGGGATGCGTGGCTGCACCAAGAAGCCACCCACGACAGCTTTTCTCTTTGGGACAGGTCGCTTCTGGTGGTGTCAGGCTGCAGCCCTGCCAGAAATTAGGGCTAGGGTTAGGGTTAGTGTTAGGGTTAGGGTTCGGCGATCCATTAAGTCTGGAGCCTCATGTGGAGTACGGTGAGAAAGGGCATGCGAATAGGGAAGCGTGGCTGCACCAAGAAACCAGCAAAGACAGCTTTTCTCTTTGGGACAGAGAAGGTCATGTGGTATCAGGGGGCAGCACCGCAGGGATTAGGGCTACAGTTAGGGTTAGGGTTAGGGTTAGGGTTCGGCAATCCATGAAGTCTGGAGCCTCATGTGGAGTATGGTTAGAAAGGGCATGCGAAAGGGGATGCGTGGCTGCACCAAGAAACCAGCAAAGACAGCTTTTCCTTTTCGGACAGATCGCTTCTGGTGGTGTCAGCGTGTAGGCCTGCCAGATATTAGGGCAAGGGTTAGGGTTAGGGTTCGGCGATCCATGAAGTCTGGAGCCTCATGTGGAGCACGATTAGAAAGGGCATGCGCAAGGGGATGCGTGGCTGCACCAGGAAGCCAGCCACGACAGCTTTTCTATTTCGGACAGATCGCGTCTGGTGGTGTCAGGCTGCAGCCCCACCAGGGATTAGGGCTACAGCTAGGGTTAGGGTTAGGGTTAGGGTTCAGCGATCCATGAAGTCTGGAGCCTCATGTGGAGGACGGTTAGAAAGGGCATGTGAAAGGGGATGCGTGGCTGCACCAAGAAGACACCCACGACATCTTTTCTCTTTGGGACAGAGAAGGTCATGTGGTATCAGGGGGCAGCACCGCCAGGGATTAGGGCAAGGGTTAGGGTTAGGGTTAGGGTTAGGGTTCAGCAGTCCATGAAGTCTGGAGCCTCATGTGGAGTATTGTTAGAAAGGGCATGTGAAAGGGGATGCGTGGCTGCACCAAGAAGCCAGCCACGACAGCTTTTCTCTTTGGGACAGAGAAGGTCATGTGGTATCAGGGGGCAGCACCGCCAGGGATTAGGGCTAGGGTTAGGGTTAGGGTTAGTTTTAGGGTTCGGCAATCCATGAAGTCTGGAGCCTCATGTGGAGTATGGTTAGAAAGGTCTTGCGAAAGGGGATGAATGGCTGCACCAAGAAGCCAGCCACGACAGCTTTTCTATTTCGGACAGGTCGCGTCTGGTGGTGTCAGGGTGTAGTCCCACCAGAGATTAGGGCTAGGGTTAGGGTTAGGGTTAGGGTTAGGGTTCGGCAATCCATGAAGTCTGGAGCCTCATGTGGAGTACGGTTATGCAGGGTATGCAAAAGGGGATGCGTGGCTGGACAAAGAAGCCACTCCACGACAGCTTTTCTCTTTGGGACAGATCGCGTCTGGTGGTGTCAGGCTGCAGCCCTGCCAGAGATTAGGGCTAGGGTTAGTGTTAGGGTTAGGGTTTGGCGATCCATGAAGTCTGGAGCCTCATGTGGAGGACGGTTAGAAAGGGCATGCGAAAGGGGATGTGTAGATGCACCAAGAAGCCAGCCACGACAGCTTTTCTATTTCGGACAGATCGCGTCTGGTGGTGTGAGGCTGCAGCCCAACCAGAGATTAGGGCTACAGCTAGGGTTAGGGTTAGGGTTAGGGTTATGGTTCTGCGATCGATGAAATCTGGAGCCTCATGTGGAGGACGGTTAGAAAGGGCATGCGAAAGGGGATGCGTGGCTGCACCAAGAAGCCACCCACAACAACTTTTCTATTTCGGACAGATCGCGTCTCTTGGTGTCAGGCTGCAGCCCCGCTAGAGATTAGGGCTAGCGTTAGGGTTAGGGTTAGGGTTAGGGTTCGGCCATCTATGAAGTCTGGCGCCTCATGTGGAGTACGGTTAGAAAGGGCATGCGAAAGGGGATGCGTGGCTGCACCAAGAAGCCAGCCACGACAGCTTTTCTCTTTGGGACAGAGAAGGTCATGTGGTATAAGGGGGCAGCACTGCCAGGGATTAGGGCTAGGGTTAGGGTTAGGGTTAGGGTTAGGGTTCGGCGATCCATGAAGTCTGGAGCCTCATGTGGAGCACGGTTAGAAAGGGCATGCGAAAGGGGATGCGTGGCTGCACCAAGAAGACACCCACGACAGCTTTTCTCTTTGGGACAGATCGCGTCTGGTGGTATCAGGGGGCAGCACCGCCAGGGATTAGGGCTAGGGTTAGGGTTAGGGTTAGGGTTAGGGTTCAGCGATCCATGAAGTCTGGAGCCTCATGTGGAGGACGGTTACAAAGGACATGCGAAAGGGGATGCGTGGCTGCACCAAGAAGCCAGCCAGGACAGCTTTTCTATTTCGGACAGATCGCGTCTGGTGGTGTCAGGGTGCAGCCCCAACAGGGATTAGGGCTACGGCTAGGGTTAGGGTTAGGGTTAGGGTTCGGCGATCCATGAAGTCTGGAGCCTCATGTGGAGGACGGTTAGAAAGGGCATGCGAAAGGGGATGCGTGGCTGCACCAAGAAGCCAGCCATGACAGCTTTTCTCTTTGGGACAGAGAAGGTCATGTGGTATCAGGGGGCAGCACCGCCAGGGATTAGTTCTAGGGTTAGGGTTAGGGTTAGGGTTAGGGTTCGGCGATCCATGAAGTCTGGAGCCTCATGTGGAGGACGGTTAGAAAGGGCATGCGAAAGGGGATGCGTGGCTGCACCAAGAAGCCACCCACGACAGCTTTTCTCTTTGGGACAGATCGCTTCTGGTGGTGTCAGGCTGCAGCCCTGCCAGAAATTAGGGCTAGGGTTAGGGTTAGTGTTAGGGTTAGGGTTCGGCGATCCATTAAGTCTGGAGCCTCATGTGGAGTACGGTGAGAAAGGGCATGCGAATAGGGAAGCGTGGCTGCACCAAGAAACCAGCAAAGACAGCTTTTCTCTTTGGGACAGAGAAGGTCATGTGGTATCAGGGGGCAGCACCGCAGGGATTAGGGCTACAGTTAGGGTTAGGGTTAGGGTTAGGGTTCGGCAATCCATGAAGTCTGGAGCCTCATGTGGAGTATGGTTAGAAAGGGCATGCGAAAGGGGATGCGTGGCTGCACCAAGAAACCAGCAAAGACAGCTTTTCTATTTCGGACAGATCGCTTCTGGTGGTGTCAGCGTGTAGGCCTGCCAGATATTAGGGCAAGGGTTAGGGTTAGGGTTCGGCGATCCATGAAGTCTGGAGCCTCATGTGGAGCACGATTAGAAAGGGCATGCGCAAGGGGATGCGTGGCTGCACCAGGAAGCCAGCCACGACAGCTTTTCTATTTCGGACAGATCGCGTCTGGTGGTGTCAGGCTGCAGCCCCACCAGGGATTAGGGCTACAGCTAGGGTTAGGGTTAGGGTTAGGGTTCAGCGATCCATGAAGTCTGGAGCCTCATGTGGAGGACGGTTAGAAAGGGCATGCGAAAGGGGATGCGTGGCTGCACCAAGAAGACACCCACGACATCTTTTCTCTTTGGGACAGAGAAGGTCATGTGGTATCAGGGGGCAGCACCGCCAGGGATTAGGGCAAGGGTTAGGGTTAGGGTTAGGGTTAGGGTTCAGCAGTCCATGAAGTCTGGAGCCTCATGTGGAGTATTGTTAGAAAGGGCATGTGAAAGGGGATGCGTGGCTGCACCAAGAAGCCAGCCACGACAGCTTTTCTCTTTGGGACAGAGAAGGTCATGTGGTATCAGGGGGCAGCACCGCCAGGGATTAGGGCTAGGGTTAGGGTTAGGGTTAGTTTTAGGGTTCGGCAATCCATGAAGTCTGGAGCCTCATGTGGAGTATGGTTAGAAAGGTCTTGCGAAAGGGGATGAATGGCTGCACCAAGAAGCCAGCCACGACAGCTTTTCTATTTCGGACAGATCGCGTCTGGTGGTGTCAGGGTGTAGTCCCACCAGAGATTAGGGCTAGGGTTAGGGTTAGGGTTAGGGTTAGGGTTCGGCAATCCATGAAGTCTGGAGCCTCATGTGGAGTACGGTTATGCAGGGTATGCAAAAGGGGATGCGTGGCTGGACAAAGAAGCCACTCCACGACAGCTTTTCTCTTTGGGACAGATCGCGTCTGGTGGTGTCAGGCTGCAGCCCTGCCAGAGATTAGGGCTAGGGTTAGTGTTAGGGTTAGGGTTTGGCGATCCATGAAGTCTGGAGCCTCATGTGGAGGACGGTTAGAAAGGGCATGCGAAAGGGGATGTGTAGATGCACCAAGAAGCCAGCCACGACAGCTTTTCTATTTCGGACAGATCGCGTCTGGTGGTGTGAGGCTGCAGCCCAACCAGAGATTAGGGCTACAGCTAGGGTTAGGGTTAGGGTTAGGGTTATGGTTCTGCGATCGATGAAATCTGGAGCCTCATGTGGAGGACGGTTAGAAAGGGCATGCGAAAGGGGATGCGTGGCTGCACCAAGAAGCCACCCACAACAACTTTTCTATTTCGGACAGATCGCGTCTCTTGGTGTCAGGCTGCAGCCCCGCTAGAGATTAGGGCTAGCGTTAGGGTTAGGGTTAGGGTTAGGGTTCGGCCATCTATGAAGTCTGGCGCCTCATGTGGAGTACGGTTAGAAAGGGCATGCGAAAGGGGATGCGTGGCTGCACCAAGAAGCCAGCCACGACAGCTTTTCTCTTTGGGACAGAGAAGGTCATGTGGTATAAGGGGGCAGCACTGCCAGGGATTAGGGCTAGGGTTAGGGTTAGGGTTAGGGTTAGGGTTCGGCGATCCATGAAGTCTGGAGCCTCATGTGGAGCACGGTTAGAAAGGGCATGCGAAAGGGGATGCGTGGCTGCACCAAGAAGACACCCACGACAGCTTTTCTCTTTGGGACAGATCGCGTCTGGTGGTATCAGGGGGCAGCACCGCCAGGGATTAGGGCTAGGGTTAGGGTTAGGGTTAGGGTTAGGGTTCAGCGATCCATGAAGTCTGGAGCCTCATGTGGAGGACGGTTACAAAGGACATGCGAAAGGGGATGCGTGGCTGCACCAAGAAGCCAGCCAGGACAGCTTTTCTATTTCGGACAGATCGCGTCTGGTGGTGTCAGGGTGCAGCCCCAACAGGGATTAGGGCTACGGCTAGGGTTAGGGTTAGGGTTAGGGTTCGGCGATCCATGAAGTCTGGAGCCTCATGTGGAGGACGGTTAGAAAGGGCATGCGAAAGGGGATGCGTGGCTGCACCAAGAAGCCAGCCATGACAGCTTTTCTCTTTGGGACAGAGAAGGTCATGTGGTATCAGGGGGCAGCACCGCCAGGGATTAGTTCTAGGGTTAGGGTTAGGGTTAGGGTTAGGGTTCGGCGATCCATGAAGTCTGGAGCCTCATGTGGAGGACGGTTAGAAAGGGCATGCGAAAGGGGATGCGTGGCTGCACCAAGAAGCCACCCACGACAGCTTTTCTCTTTGGGACAGATCGCGTCTGGTGGTGTCAGGGTGCAGCCCCGCCAGAGATTAGGGCTAGGGTTAGTGTTAGGGTTAGGGTTAGGGTTCGGTAGTTCATGAAGTCTGGAGCCTCATGTGGAGTATTGTTAGAAAGGGCATGCGAAAGGGGATGCGTGGCTGCACCAAGAAGCCAGCCACGACAGCTTTTCTCTTTGGGACAGATTGCATCTGGTGGTGTCAGGGTGCAGCCCCGCCAGGGATTAGGGCTACAGCTAGGGTTAGGTTTAGGGTTAGGGTCTGGCGATCTATGAAGTCTGGCGCCTCATGTGGAGTACGGTTAGAAAGGGCATGAGAAAGGGGATGCGTGGCTGCACCAAGAAGCCACCCACGACAGATTTTCTCTTTCGGACAGATCGTGTCTGGTGGTGTGAGGGTGCAGCCCTGCCAGGGATGAGGGCTAGGGTTAGGGTTAGGGTTAGGGTTAGGGTTTGGGAATGCATGAAGTCTGGAGCCTCATGTGGAGTACGGTTAGAAAGGGCATGCACAAGGGGATGCGTGGCTGCACCAAGAAGCCAGCCACGACAGCTTTTCTCTTACGGACAGATCGCATCTGGTGGTGTCAGGCTGCAGCCCCGCCAGAGATTAGGGCTACAGCTAGGGTTAGGGTTAGGGTTAGGGTTGGGCGATCTATGAAGTCTGGCACCTCATGTGGAGTACGGTTACAAAGGGCATGCGAAAGGGGATGCGTGGCTGCACCAAGAAGCCAGCAAAGACAGCTTTTCTCTTTGGGACAAATCCAGCCTGGTGGTGTCAGGGTGCAGACCCGCAAGGAATTAGGGCTACAGTTAGGGTTAGGGTTAGGGTTAGGGTTCGGCGAACTATGAAGTCTGGAGCCTCATGTGGAGTACGGTTAGAAAGGGCATGCGAAAGGGGATGCGTGGCTGCACCAAGAAGCCAGCAAAGACTGCTTTTCTCTTTGGGACAGATCGCGTCTGGTGGTATCAGGCTGCAGCCCCGCCAGAGATTAGGGCAAGGGTTAGGGTTAGGGTTAGGGTTAGGGTTCGGTAGTTCATGAAGTCTGGAGCCTCATGTGGAGTATTGTTAGAAAGGGCATGCGAAAGGGGATGCGTGTCTGCACCAAGAAGCCAGCAAAGACAGCTTTTCTCTTTGGAACAGATCGCGTCTGGTGGTGTCAGGGTGCAGCCCCGCCAGGGATTAGGGCTGCAGCTAGGGTTAGGGTTAGGGTTAGGGTTAGGGTTCGGCAATCCATGAAGTCTGGCACCTCATCTGGAGTATTGTTAGAAAGGGCGTGCGCAAGGGGATGCGTGGCTGCACCAAGAAGCCAGCCACGACAGCTTTTCTCTTTGGGACAGGTTGGGTCTGGTGGTGTCAGTGTGCAGCCCCTCCACAGATTAGGGCTAGGCCTATGGTTAGGGTTAGGGTTAGGGTTAGGGTTCGGCGATCCATGAGGTCTCGAGCCTCATGTGGAGAACGGTTAGAAAGGGCATGCGGAAGGGGATGCGTGGCTGCACCAAGAAGCCACCCACGACAGCTTTTCTCTTTGGGACAGATCGCGTCTGGTGGTGTCCGGGTGCAGCCCCACCAGGGATTAGGGCTACAGCTAGGGTTAGGGTTAGGGTTAGGGTTCGGCGATCCATGAAGTCTGGAGCCTCATGTGGAGGACGGTTAGAAAGGGCATGCAAAAGGGGATGCGTGGCTGCACCAAGAAGCCAGCCACGACAGCTTTTCTATTTCGGACAGATGGCGTCTGGTGGTGTCAGGCTGCAGCCCCGCCAGGGATTAGGGCTACAGCTAGGGTTAGGGTTAGGGTTAGGGTTTGGCGATCTATGAAGTCTGGCACCTCATGTGGAGTACGGTTACAAAGGGCATGCGAAAGGGGATGCGTGGCTGCACCAAGAAGCCAGCCACGACAGCTTTTCTATTTCGGACAGATCGCGTCTGGTGGTGTCAGGCTGCAGCCCCGTCAGAGATTAGGGGTAGGGTTAGGGTTAGGGTTAGGGTTAGGGTTCGGCGATCCATGAAGTCTGGAGCCTCATGTGGAGGACGGTTAGAAAGGGCATGCGAAAGGGGATGCGTGGCTGCACCAAGAAGCCAACCACGACAGCATTTCTCTTTGGGATAGATCGCGTCTGGTGGTGTCAGGCTGCAGCCCCGCCAGGGATTAGGGCTACAGCTAGGGTTAGGGTTAGGGTTAGGGTTCGGCGATCCATGAAGTCTGGCGCCTCATGTGGAGTACGGTTAGAAAGGGCATGCGAAAGGGGATGCGTGGCTGCACCAAGAAGCCACCCACGACAGCTTTTCTCTTTGGGACAGATTGCATCTGGTGGTGTCAGGGTGCAGCCCCGCCAGGGATTAGGGCTACAGCTAGGGTTATGTTTAGGGTTAGGGTTTGGCGATCTATGAAGTCTGGCGCCTCATGTGGAGGACGGTTACAAAGGACATGCGAAAGGGGATGCGTGGCTGCACCAAGAAGCCACCTACGACAGATTTTCTCTTTCGGACAGATCGCGTCTGGTGGTGTCAGGGTGCAGCCCCGCCAGGGATGAGGGCTAGGGTTAGGGTTAGGTTTAGGGTTAGGGTTCGGGAATGCATGAAGTCTGGAGCCTCATGTGGAGTACGGTTATACAGGGCATGCACAAGGGGATGCGTGGCTGCACCAAGAAGCCAGCAAAGACAGCTTTTCTCTTTGGGACAGATCGTGTCTGGTGGTGTCAGGGTGCAGCCCTGACAGGGATTAGGGCTAGGGTTAGGGTTAGGGTTAGGGTTAGGGTTAGGGTTCAGCAATCCATGAAGTCTGGAGCCTCATGTGGAGCACGGTTAGAAAGGGCATGCGAAAGGGGATGCGTGGCTGCACCAAGAAGCCAGCAAAGACAGCTTTTCTCTTTCGGACAGGTCGCGTCTGCTGGTGTCAGGCTACAGCCAGTCCACGGATTAGGGCTACAGCTAGGGTTAGGGTTAGGGTTAGGGTTTGGCGATCTATGAAGTCTGGCACCTCATGTGGAGTACGGTTACAAAGGGCATGCGAAAGGGGATGCGTGGCTGCACCAAGAAGCCAGCCACGACAGCTTTTCTCTTTGGGACAAATCCAGCCTGGTGGTGTCAGAGTGCAGCCCCGCCAGGGATTAGGGCTACAGTTAGGGTTAGGGTTAGGGTTAGGGTTCGGCGAACTATGAAGTCTGGAGCCTCATGTGGAGTACGGTTAGAAAGGGCATGCGAAAGGGGATGCGTGGCTGCACCAAGAAGCCAGCAAAGACAGCTTTTCTCTTTGGGACAGGTCGCGTCTGGTGGTGTCAGGCTGCAGCCCTGCCAGAAATTCAGGCTAGGGTTAGGGTTAGGGTTAGGGTTAGGGTTCGGCGATCCATGTAGTCTGGTGCCTCATGTGGAGGACGGTTAGAAAGGGCATGCGAAAGGGGATGCGTGGCTGCACCAAGAAGCCAGCAAAGACTGCTTTTCTCTTTGGGACAGATCGCGTCTGGTGGTATCAGGCTGCAGCCCCGCCAGAGATTAGGGCAAGGGTTAGGGTTAGGGTTAGGGTTAGGGTTCGGTAGTTCATGAAGTCTGGAGCCTCATGTGGAGTATTGTTAGAAAGGGCATGCGAAAGGGGATGCGTGTCTGCACCAAGAAGCCAGCAAAGACAGCTTTTCTCTTTGGAACAGATCGCGTCTGGTGGTGTCAGAGTGCAGCCCCGCCAGGGATTAGGGCTGCAGCTAGGGTTAGGGTTAGGGTTAGGGTTAGGGTTCGGCAATCCATGAAGTCTGGCACCTCATCTGGAGTATTGTTAGAAAGGGCGTGCGCAAGGGGATGCGTGGCTGCACCAAGAAGCCAGCCACGACAGCTTTTCTCTTTGGGACAGGTTGGGTCTGGTGGTGTCAGTGTGCAGCCCCTCCACAGATTAGGGCTAGGCCTATGGTTAGGGTTAGGGTTAGGGTTAGGGTTCGGCGATCCATGAGGTCTCGAGCCTCATGTGGAGAACGGTTAGAAAGGGCATGCGGAAGGGGATGCGTGGCTGCACCAAGAAGCCACCCACGACAGCTTTTCTCTTTGGGACAGATCGCGTCTGGTGGTGTCCGGGTGCAGCCCCACCAGGGATTAGGGCTACAGCTAGGGTTAGGGTTAGGGTTAGGGTTCGGCGATCCATGAAGTCTGGAGCCTCATGTGGAGGACGGTTAGAAAGGGCATGCAAAAGGGGATGCGTGGCTGCACCAAGAAGCCAGCCACGACAGCTTTTCTATTTCGGACAGATGGCGTCTGGTGGTGTCAGGCTGCAGCCCCGCCAGGGATTAGGGCTACAGCTAGGGTTAGGGTTAGGGTTAGGGTTTGGCGATCTATGAAGTCTGGCACCTCATGTGGAGTACGGTTACAAAGGGCATGCGAAAGGGGATGCGTGGCTGCACCAAGAAGCCAGCCACGACAGCTTTTCTATTTCGGACAGATCGCGTCTGGTGGTGTCAGGCTGCAGCCCCGTCAGAGATTAGGGGTAGGGTTAGGGTGAGGGTTAGGGTTAGGGTTCAGCAATCCATGAAGTCTGGAGCCTCATGTGGAGTTCGGTTATATAGGGCATGCAAAAGGGGATGCGTGGCTGCACCAAGAAGCCAGCAAAGACAGCTTTTCTATTTCATACAGAGAAGGTCATGTGGTATCAGGGGGCAGCACCGCCAGGGATTAGGGCTAGGGTTATGGTTAGGGTTAGGGTTAGGGTTCGGCAGTCCATGAAGTCTGGAGCCTCATGTGGAGTATTGTTAGAAACAGCATGCAAAAGGGGATGCGTGGCTGCACCAAGAAGCCAGCAAAGACAGCTTTTCTATTTCGGACAGAGAAGGTCATGTGGTATCAGGGGGCAGCACCGCCAGGGATTAGGGCTAGGGTTAGGGTTAGGGTTAGGGTTAGGGTTCGGCGATCCATGAAGTCTGGAGCCTCATGTGGAGGACGGTTAGAAAGGGCATGCGAAAGGGGATGCGTGGCTGCACCAAGAAGCCAACCACGACAGCATTTCTCTTTGGGATAGATCGCGTCTGGTGGTGTCAGGCTGCAGCCCCGCCAGGGATTAGGGCTACAGCTAGGGTTAGGGTTAGGGTTAGGGTTCGGCGATCCATGAAGTCTGGCGCCTCATGTGGAGTACGGTTAGAAAGGGCATGCGAAAGGGGATGCGTGGCTGCACCAAGAAGCCACCCACGACAGCTTTTCTCTTTGGGACAGATTGCATCTGGTGGTGTCAGGGTGCAGCCCCGCCAGGGATTAGGGCTACAGCTAGGGTTATGTTTAGGGTTAGGGTTTGGCGATCTATGAAGTCTGGCGCCTCATGTGGAGGACGGTTACAAAGGACATGCGAAAGGGGATGCGTGGCTGCACCAAGAAGCCACCTACGACAGATTTTCTCTTTCGGACAGATCGCGTCTGGTGGTGTCAGGGTGCAGCCCCGCCAGGGATGAGGGCTAGGGTTAGGGTTAGGTTTAGGGTTAGGGTTCGGGAATGCATGAAGTCTGGAGCCTCATGTGGAGTACGGTTATACAGGGCATGCACAAGGGGATGCGTGGCTGCACCAAGAAGCCAGCAAAGACAGCTTTTCTCTTTGGGACAGATCGTGTCTGGTGGTGTCAGGGTGCAGCCCTGACAGGGATTAGGGCTAGGGTTAGGGTTAGGGTTAGGGTTAGGGTTAGGGTTCGGCAATCCATGAAGTCTGGAGCCTCATGTGGAGCACGGTTAGAAAGGGCATGCGAAAGGGGATGCGTGGCTGCACCAAGAAGCCAGCAAAGACAGCTTTTCTCTTTCGGACAGGTCGCGTCTGCTGGTGTCAGGCTACAGCCAGTCCACGGATTAGGGCTACAGCTAGGGTTAGGGTTAGGGTAAGGTTTTGGCGATCTATGAAGTCTGGTGCCTCATGTGGAGTACGGTTACAAAGGGCATGCGAAAGGGGATGCGTGGCTGCACCAAGAAGCCACCCATGACAGATTTTCTCTTTTGGACAGATCGCGTCTGGTGGTATCAGGCTGCAGCCCCGCCAGGGATTAGGGCTAGGGTTAGGGTTAGGGTTAGGGTTAGGGTTCGGGAATGCATGAAGTCTCGAGCCTCATGTGGAGTACGGTTATACAGGGCATGCGAAAGGGGATGCGTGGCTGCACCAAGAAGCCAGCAAAGACAGCTTTTCTCTTTGGGACAGATCGCGTCTGGTGGTGTAAGGGTGCAGCCCTGACAGGGATTAGGGCTAGGGTTAGTGTTAGGGTCAGAGTTAGGGTTCGGCGATCCATGAAGTCTGGAGCCTCATGTGGAGGACGGTTAGAAAGGGCATGCGAAAGGGGATGCGTGGCTGCACCAAGAAGCCAGCCACGACAGCTTTTCTCTTTGGGACCGATCTCGTCTCTTGGTGTCAGGGGGCAGCCCCGCCATAGATTAGGGCTTGGGTTAGGGTTAGGGTTAGGGTTATGGTTCGGCAATTCATGAAGTCTGGCGCCTCATGTGGAGGTCGGTTAAAAAGGGCATGCGAAAGGGGATGCGTGGCTGCACCAAGAAGCCAGCCACGACAGCTTTTCTCTTTGGGACAGATCGCATCTGGTGGTGTCAGGCTGCAGCCCCACCAGAGATTAGGGCTAGGGTTAGGGTTAGGGTTAGGGTTAGGGTTCGGCGATCTATGAAGTCTGGAGCCTCATGTTGAGTACGGTTAGAAAGGGCATGCGAAAGGGGATGCGTGGCTGCACCAAGAAGCCAGTCACGACAGCTTTTCTCTTTGGGACAGATCGCGTCTGGTGGTGTCAGGGTGCAGCCCCACCAGAGATTAGGGCTAGGGTTAGGGTTAGGGTTAGGATTAGGGTTCGGCGATCTATGAAGTCTGGAGCCTCATGTGGAGGACGGTTGGAAAGGGCATGTTAAAGGGGATGCGTGGCTGCACCAAGAAGCCAGCATAGACAGCTTTTCTCTTTGGGACAGAGAAGGTCATTCAGTATCAGGGGGCAGCACCGCCAGGGATTAGGGCTAGGGTTAGGGTTAGTGTTAGGGTTAGGGTTCGGCGATCCATGAAGTCTGGAGCCTCATGTGGAGTATGGTTAGAAAGGGCATGCGAAAGGGGATGCGTGGCTGCACCAAGAATCCACCCACAGCAGCTTTTCTATTTCGGACAGAGAAGGTCATGTGGTATCAGGGGACAGCACCGCCAGGGATTAGGGCTAGGGTTAGGGTTAGGGTTAGGGTTCGGCGATCTATGAAGTCTGGAGCCTCATGTGGAGTATGGTTAGAAAGGGCATGCGAAAGGGGATGCGTGGCTGCACCAAGAAGCCAGCCACGACAGCATTTCTCTTTGGGTCAGATCGCGTCTGGTGGTGTCAGGGTGCAGCCCCGCCATTGATTAGGTCTAGGGTTAGGGTTAGGGTTAGGGTTAGGGTTAGGGTTCGGCGATCCATGAAGTCTGGAGCCTCATGTGGAGCACGGTTAGAAAGGGCATGCGAAAGGGGATGCGTGGCTGCACCAAGAAGCCAGCCACGACAGCTTTTTTCTTTGGGACAGATCGCGTCTGGTGGTATCAGGGGGCAGCCCCGCCAGGGATTAGGGCAAGGGTTAGGGTTAGGGTTAGGGTTAGGGTTAGGGTTCGGTGATCTATGAAGTCTGGCGCCTCATGTGGAGTACGGTGAGAAAGGGCATGCGAAAGGGGATGCGTGGCTGCACCAAGAAGCCAGCCACGACAGCTTTTCTCTTTGGGACAGATCGCGTCTGGTGGTGTCAGGCTGCAGCCCTGCCAGAGATTAGGGCAAGGGTTAGGGTTAGGGTTAGGGTTAGGGTTAGGGTTCGGCGATCCATGAAGTCTGGAGCCTCATGTGTAGTATGGTTAGAAAGGGCATGCGGAAGGGGATGCGTGGCTGCTCCAAGAAGCCAGCCACGACAGCTTTTCTCTTTGGGACAGATTGCGTCTGGTGGTGTAAGGCTGCAGCCCCACCAGGGATTAGGGCTACAGCTAGGGTTAGGGTTAGGGTTAGGGTTCGGCGATCCATTAAGTCTAGAGCCTCACGTGGAGTAGGGTTAGAAAGGGCATGCGAAAGGGGATGCTTGGCTGCACCAAGAAGCCAGCCACGACAGCTTTTCTCTTTGGGACAGATCGTGTCTGGGGGTGTCAGGCTGCAGCCCCGCCAGAGATTCGGGCTAGGGTTAGGGTTAGGGTTAGGGTTAGGGTTCGGCAATCCATGAAGTCTGGAGCCTCATGTGGAGGACGGTTAGAAAGGGCATGCGCAAGGGGATGCGTGGCTGCACCAAGAAGCCAGCAAAGACAGCTTTTCTCTTTGGGACAGATCGCGTCTGGTGGTGTAAGGCTGCATCCCCACCAGAGATTAGGGCTAGGGTTAGGGTTAGGGTTTGGCGATCCATGAAGTCTGGAGCCTCATGTGGAGTATGGTTAGAAAGGGCATGCGCAAGGGAATGCGTGGCTGCACCAAGAAGCCAGCCAGGACAGCTTTTCTCTTTGGGACAGATCGCGTCTGGTGTTGTCAGGCTGCAGCCCCACCAGAGATTTGGGGTAGGGTTAGGCTTAGGGTTAGGGTTAGGGTTCGGCGATCCATGAAGTCAAAAAGCCTCATGTGGAGTATTGTTAGAAAGGGCATGCGAAAGGGGATGCGTGGCTGCACCAAGAAGCCAGCCAGGACAGCTTTTCTCTTTGGGACAGATTGCGTCTGGTGGTGTCAGGGTGGAGCCCCTCCAGAGATTTGGGCTAGTGTTAGGGTTAGGGTTAGGGTTAGGGTTCGGCGATCCATGAAGTCTGGAGCCTCATGTGAAGTACGGTTAGAAAGGGCATGAGAAAGGGAATGCGTGGCTGCACCAAGAAGCCAGCCACGACAGCTTTTCTCTTTCGGACAGGTCGCGTCTGGTGGTGTCAGGCTGCAGCCCCGCCAGGGATTAGGGCTACAGTTAGGGTTAGGGTTAGGGTTAGGGTTCGGCGATCCATGAAGTCTGGAGCCTCATGTGGAGGACGGTTAGAAAGGGCATGCGAAATGGGATGCGTGGCTGCACCAAGAAGCCAGCCAGGACAGCTTTTCTCTTTGGGACAGATCGCGTCTGGTGGTGTCAGAGTGCAGCCCCACCAGAGATTAGGGCTAGGGTTAGGGTTAGGGTTAGGGTAGGGTTCGGCAATCCATGAAGTCTGGAGCCTCATGTGGAGTATTGTTAGAAACAGCATGCAAAAGGGGATGCGTGGCTGCACCAAGAAGCCAGCCATGACAGCTTTTCTATTTCGGACAGAGAAGGTCATGTGGTATCAGGGCGCAGCACCGCCAGGGATTAGGGCTAGGGTTAGGGTTAGGGTTAGGGTTCGGCGATCCATGAAGTCTGGAGCCTCATGTGGAGTACGGTTAGAAAGGGCATGCGAAAGGGGATGCGTGGCTGCACCAAGAAGCCAGCCACGACAGCATTTCTCTTTGGGACAGGTCGCGTCTGGTGGTGTCAGGCTGCAGCCCCGCCAGGGATTAGGGCTACAGCTAGGGTTAGGGTTAGGGTTAGGGTTCGGCGATCTATGAAGTCTGGCGCCTCATGTGGAGTACGGTTAGAAAGGGCATGAGAAAGGGGATGCGTGGCTGCACCAAGAAGCCACCCACGACAGATTTTCTCTTTCGGACAGATCGTGTCTGGTGGTGTCAGGGTGCAGCCCTGCCAGGGATGAGGGCTAGGGTTAGGGTTAGGGTTAGGGTTAGGGTTTGGGAATGCATGAAGTCTGGAGCCTCATGTGGAGTACGGTTAGAAAGGGCATGCACAAGGGGATGCGTGGCTGCACCAAGAAGCCAGCCACGACAGCTTTTCTCTTACGGACAGATCGCATCTGGTGGTGTCAGGCTGCAGCCCCGCCAGAGATTAGGGCTACAGCTAGGGTTAGGGTTAGGGTTAGGGTTTGGCGATCCATGAAGTCTGGCGCCTCATGTGGAGTACGGTTAGAAAGGGCATGCGAAAGGGGATGCGTGGCTGCACCAAGAAGCCAGCCACGACAGCTTTTCTCTTTGGGACAAATCCAGCCTGGTGGTGTCAGGGTGCAGCCCCGCCATGGATTAGGGCTACAGTTAGGGTTAGGGTTAGGGTTAGGGTTCGGCGAACTATGAAGTCTGGAGCCTCATGTGGAGTACGGTTAGAAAGGGCATGCGAAAGGGGATGCGTGGCTGCACCAAGAAGCCAGCAAAGACAGCTTTTCTCTTTGGGACAGGTCGTGTCTGGTGGTATCAGGCTGCAGCCCTGCCAGAAATTCAGGCTAGGGTTAGGGTTAGGGTTAGGGTTAGGGTTCGGCGATCCATGTAGTCTGGTGCCTCATGTGGAGGACGGTTAGAAAGGGCATGCGAAAGGGGATGCGTGGCTGCACCAAGAAGCCAGCAAAGACAGCTTTTCTCTTTGGGACAGATAGCGTCTGGTGGTATCAGGCTGCAGCCCCGCCAGAGATTAGGGCAAGGGTTAGGGTTAGGGTTAGGGTTAGGGTTCGGCGATCCATGAAGTCTGGAGCCTCATGTGGAGTACGGTTAGAAAGGGCATGCGAAAGGGGATGCGTGGCTGCACCAAGAAGCCAGCCACGACAGCTTTTCTCTTTGGGACAGAACGCGTCTGGTGTTGTCAGGCTGCAGCCCGCCATAGATTAGGGCTAGGGTTAGGGTTACGGTTAGGGTTCGGCGAACTATGAAGTCTGGAGCCTCATGTGGAGGACGGTTAGAAAGGGCATGAGAAAGGGGATGCGTGGCTGCACCAAGAAGCCAGCCACGACAGCTTTTCTCTTTGGGACAGATCGCGTCTGGTGGTGTCAGGCTGCAGCCCCGCCAGGGATTAGGGCTACAGTTACGGTTAGGGTGAGGGTTCGGCGATCCATGAAGTCTGGAGCCTCATGTGGAGGACGGTTAGAAAGGGCATGCGAAAGGGGATGCGTGGCTGCACCAAGAAGCCAGCCACGACAGCTTTTCTCTTTGGGACAGATCGCATCTGGTGGTGTCAGGCTGCAGCCCCGTCAGAGATTTGGGCTAGGGTTAGGGTTAGGGTTAGGGTTCGGCGATCCATGAAGTCTGGAGCCTCATGTGGAGTACGGTTAGAAAGTGCATGAGAAAGGGGATGCCGGGCTGCACCAAGAAGCCAGCCACGACAGCTTTTCTCTTTGGGACAGATCGCGTCTGGTGGTGTCAGGCTGCAGCCCCGCCAGGGATTAGGGCTAGGGTTAGGGTTAGGGTTAGGGTTAGGGTTCGGCAAACTATGAAGTCTGGAGCCTCATGTGGAGTATTGTTAGAAACAGCATGCGCAAGGGGATGCGTGGCTGCACCAAGAAGCCAGCCACGACATCTTTTCTCTTTGGGACAGATCGCGTCTGGTGGTGTCAGGCTGCAGCCCTGCCAGAAATTCAGGCTAGGGTTAGGGTAAGAGTTAGGGTTCGGCGATCCATGAAGTCTGGAGCCTCATGTGGAGTATGGTTAGAAAGGGCATGAGAAAGGGGATGCGTGGCTGCACCAAGAAGCCAGCCACGACAGCTTTTCTCTTTGGGACAGGTCGCGTCTGGTGGTGTCAGGCTGCAGCCCCGCCAGGGATTAGGGCTACAGCTAGGGTTAGGGTTAGGGTTAGGGTTCGGCGAACTATGAAGTCTGGTGCCTCATGTGGAGTACGGTTAGAAAGGGCATGCGAAATGGGATGCGTGGCTGCACCAAGAAGCCAGCATAGACTGCTTTTCTCTTTGGGACAGATCGCGTCTGGTGGTGTCAGGCTGCAGCCCCGCCAGGGATTAGGGCTACAGTTACGGTTAGGGTTAGGGTTCGGCGATCTGTGAAGTCTGGAGCCTCATGTGGAGTACGGTTAGAAAGGGCATGCGAAAGGGGATGCGTGGCTGCACCAAGAAGCCAGCCACGACAGATTTTCTCTTTGGGACAGGTCGCGTCTGGTGGTGTCAGGCTGCAGCCCCGTCAGAGATTAGGGGTAGGGTTAGGGTTAGGGTTAGGGTTAGGGTTCGGCAATCCATGAAGTCTGGCGCCTCATGTGGAGCATGGTTAGAAAGGGCATGCGAAAGGGGATGCGTGGCTGCACCAAGAAGCCAGCAAAGACTGCTTTTCTCTTTCGGACAGGTCGCGTCTGGTGGTGTCAGGGTGCAGCGCTGCCAGAAATTCAGGCTAGGGTTAGGGTTAGGGTTAGGGTTAGGGTTAGGGTTCGGCAATCCATGAAGTCTGGAGCCTCATGTGGAGTACGGTTAGAAAGGGCATGCGAAAGGGGATGCGTGGCTGCACCAAGAAGCCAGCAAAGACTGCTTTTCTCTTTGGGACAAATCCAGCCTGGTGGTGTCAGGGTGCAGCCCCGCCAGGGATTAGGGCTACAGCTAGGGTTAGGGTTAGGGTTAGGGTTCGGCGAACTATGAAGTCTGGTGCCTCATGTGGAGTACGGTTAGAAAGGGCATGCGAAATGGGATGCGTGGCTGCACCAAGAAGCCAGCAAAGACAGCTTTTCTCTTTGGGACAGATCGCGTCTGGTGGTGTCAGGCTGCAGCCCTGCCAGAAATTCAGGCTAGGGTTAGGGTTAGGGTTAGGGTTAGGGTTCGGCGATCCATGTAGTCTGGTGCCTCATGTGGAGTACGGTTAGAAAGGGCATGCGAAAGGGGATGCGTGGCTGCACCAAGAAGCCAGCAAAGACAGCTTTTCTCTTTGGGACAGATCGCGTCTGGTGGTATCAGGCTGCAGCCCCGCCAGAGATTAGGGCTAGGGTTAGGGTTAGGGTTAGGGTTAGGGTTCGGCGATCCATGAAGTCTGGAGCCTCATGTGGAGTACGGTTAGAAAGGGCATGCGAAAGGGGATGCGTGGCTGCACCAAGAAGCCAACAAAGACAGCTTTTCTCTTTTGGACAGATCGCGTCTGGTGGTGTAAGGCTGCAGCCCCACCAGGGATTAGGGCTAGGGTTAGGGTTAGGGTTTGGCGATCCATGAAGTCTGGAGCCTCATGTGGAGTACGGTTAGAAAGGGCATGCGAAAGGGGATGCGTGGCTGCACCAAGAAGCCAGCCAGGACAGCTTTTCTCTTTGGGACAGATCGCGTCTGGTGTTGTCAGGCTGCAGCCCCACCAGAGATTTGGGGTAGGGTTAGGGTTAGGGTTAGGGTTAGGGTTCGGCGATCCATGAAGTCAAAAAGCCTCATGTGGAGTATTGTTAGAAAGGGCATGCGAAAGGGAATGCGTGGCTGCACCAAGAAGCCAGCCAGGACAGCTTTTCTCTTTGGGACAGATTGCGTCTGGTGGTGTCAGGGTGGAGCCCCTCCAGAGATTTGGGCTAGTGTTAGGGTTAGGGTTAGGGTTAGGGTTCGGCGATCCATGAAGTCTGGAGCCTCATGTGAAGTACGGTTAGAAAGGGCATGAGAAAGGGAATGCGTGGCTGCACCAAGAAGCCAGCCACGACAGCTTTTCTCTTTCGGACAGGTCGCGTCTGGTGGTGTCAGGCTGCAGCCCCGCCAGGGATTAGGGCTACAGTTAGGGTTAGGGTTAGGGTTAGGGTTCGGCGATCCATGAAGTCTGGAGCCTCATGTGGAGGACGGTTAGAAAGGGCATGCGAAATGGGATGCGTGGCTGCACCAAGAAGCCAGCCAGGACAGCTTTTCTCTTTGGGACAGATCGCGTCTGGTGGTGTCAGAGTGCAGCCCCACCAGAGATTAGGGCTAGGGTTAGGGTTAGGGTTAGGGTAGGGTTCGGCAATCCATGAAGTCTGGAGCCTCATGTGGAGTATTGTTAGAAACAGCATGCAAAAGGGGATGCGTGGCTGCACCAAGAAGCCAGCCATGACAGCTTTTCTATTTCGGACAGAGAAGGTCATGTGGTATCAGGGCGCAGCACCGCCAGGGATTAGGGCTAGGGTTAGGGTTAGGGTTAGGGTTCGGCGATCCATGAAGTCTGGAGCCTCATGTGGAGTACGGTTAGAAAGGGCATGCGAAAGGGGATGCGTGGCTGCACCAAGAAGCCACCCACGACAGCTTTTCTCTTTGGGACAGATTGCATCTGGTGGTGTCAGGGTGCAGCCCCGCCAGGGATTAGGGCTACAGCTAGGGTTAGGTTTAGGGTTAGGGTTCGGCGATCTATGAAGTCTGGCGCCTCATGTGGAGGACGGTTAGAAAGGGCATGTGAAAGAGGATGCGTGGCTGCACCAAGAAGCCACCCACGACAGCTTTTCTCTTTGGGACAGATTGCATCTGGTGGTGTCAGGCTGCAGCCCCGCCAGGGATTAGGGCTACAGCTAGGGTTAGGTTTAGGGTTAGGGTCTGGCGATCTATGAAGTCTGGCGCCTCATGTGGAGTACGGTTAGAAAGGGCATGAGAAAGGGGATGCGTGGCTGCACCAAGAAGCCACCCACGACAGATTTTCTCTTTCGGACAGATCGTGTCTGGTGGTGTCAGGGTGCAGCCCTGCCAGGGATGAGGGCTAGGGTTAGGGTTAGGGTTAGGGTTAGGGTTTGGGAATGCATGAAGTCTGGAGCCTCATGTGGAGTACGGTTAGAAAGGGCATGCACAAGGGGATGCGTGGCTGCACCAAGAAGCCAGCCACGACAGCTTTTCTCTTACGGACAGATCGCATCTGGTGGTGTCAGGCTGCAGCCCCGCCAGAGATTAGGGCTACAGCTAGGGTTAGGGTTAGGGTTAGGGTTTGGCGATCCATGAAGTCTGGCGCCTCATGTGGAGTACGGTTAGAAAGGGCATGCGAAAGGGGATGCGTGGCTGCACCAAGAAGCCAGCCACGACAGCTTTTCTCTTTGGACAAATCCAGCCTGGTGGTGTCAGGGTGCAGCCCCGCCATGGATTAGGGCTACAGTTAGGGTTAGGGTTAGGGTTAGGGTTCGGCGAACTATGAAGTCTGGAGCCTCATGTGGAGTACGGTTAGAAAGGGCATGCGAAAGGGGATGCGTGGCTGCACCAAGAAGCCAGCAAAGACAGCTTTTCTCTTTGGGACAGGTCGCGTCTGGTGGTATCAGGCTGCAGCCCTGCCAGAAATTCAGGCTAGGGTTAGGGTTAGGGTTAGGGTTAGGGTTCGGCGATCCATGTAGTCTGGTGCCTCATGTGGAGGACGGTTAGAAAGGGCATGCGAAAGGGGATGCGTGGCTGCACCAAGAAGCCAGCAAAGACAGCTTTTCTCTTTGGGACAGATAGCGTCTGGTGGTATCAGGCTGCAGCCCCGCCAGAGATTAGGGCAAGGGTTAGGGTTAGGGTTAGGGTTAGGGTTCGGCGATCCATGAAGTCTGGAGCCTCATGTGGAGTACGGTTAGAAAGGGCATGCGAAAGGGGATGCGTGGCTGCACCAAGAAGCCAGCCACGACAGCTTTTCTCTTTGGGACAGAACGCGTCTGGTGTTGTCAGGCTGCAGCCCGCCATAGATTAGGGCTAGGGTTAGGGTTACGGTTAGGGTTCGGCGAACTATGAAGTCTGGAGCCTCATGTGGAGGACGGTTAGAAAGGGCATGAGAAAGGGGATGCGTGGCTGCACCAAGAAGCCAGCCACGACAGCTTTTCTCTTTGGGACAGATCGCGTCTGGTGGTGTCAGGCTGCAGCCCCGCCAGGGATTAGGGCTACAGTTACGGTTAGGGTGAGGGTTCGGCGATCCATGAAGTCTGGAGCCTCATGTGGAGGACGGTTAGAAAGGGCATGCGAAAGGGGATGCGTGGCTGCACCAAGAAGCCAGCCACGACAGCTTTTCTCTTTGGGACAGATCGCATCTGGTGGTGTCAGGCTGCAGCCCCGTCAGAGATTTGGGCTAGGGTTAGGGTTAGGGTTAGGGTTCGGCGATCCATGAAGTCTGGAGCCTCATGTGGAGTAAGGTTAGAAAGTGCATGAGAAAGGGGATGCCGGGCTGCACCAAGAAGCCAGCCACGACAGCTTTTCTCTTTGGGACAGATCGCGTCTGGTGGTGTCAGGCTGCAGCCCCGCCAGGGATTAGGGCTAGGGTTAGGGTTAGGGTTAGGGTTAGGGTTCGGCAAACTATGAAGTCTGGAGCCTCATGTGGAGTATTGTTAGAAACAGCATGCGCAAGGGGATGCGTGGCTGCACCAAGAAGCCAGCCACGACATCTTTTCTCTTTGGGACAGATCGCGTCTGGTGGTGTCAGGCTGCAGCCCTGCCAGAAATTCAGGCTAGGGTTAGGGTAAGAGTTAGGGTTCGGCGATCCATGAAGTCTGGAGCCTCATGTGGAGTATGGTTAGAAAGGGCATGAGAAAGGGGATGCGTGGCTGCACCAAGAAGCCAGCCACGACAGCTTTTCTCTTTGGGACAGGTCGCGTCTGGTGGTGTCAGGCTGCAGCCCCGCCAGGGATTAGGGCTACAGCTAGGGTTAGGGTTAGGGTTAGGGTTCGGCGAACTATGAAGTCTGGTGCCTCATGTGGAGTACGGTTAGAAAGGGCATGCGAAATGGGATGCGTGGCTGCACCAAGAAGCCAGCATAGACTGCTTTTCTCTTTGGGACAGATCGCGTCTGGTGGTGTCAGGCTGCAGCCCCGCCAGGGATTAGGGCTACAGTTACGGTTAGGGTTAGGGTTCGGCGATCTGTGAAGTCTGGAGCCTCATGTGGAGTACGGTTAGAAAGGGCATGCGAAAGGGGATGCGTGGCTGCACCAAGAAGCCAGCCACGACAGATTTTCTGTTTGGGACAGGTCGCGTCTGGTGGTGTCAGGCTGCAGCCCCGTCAGAGATTAGGGGTAGGGTTAGGGTTAGGGTTAGGGTTAGGGTTCGGCAATCCATGAAGTCTGGCGCCTCATGTGGAGCATGGTTAGAAAGGGCATGCGAAAGGGGATGCGTGGCTGCACCAAGAAGCCAGCAAAGACTGCTTTTCTCTTTCGGACAGGTCGCGTCTGGTGGTGTCAGGGTGCAGCGCTGCCAGAAATTCAGGCTAGGGTTAGGGTTAGGGTTAGGGTTAGGGTTAGGGTTCGGCAATCCATGAAGTCTGGAGCCTCATGTGGAGTACGGTTAGAAAGGGCATGCGAAAGGGGATGCGTGGCTGCACCAAGAAGCCAGCAAAGACTGCTTTTCTCTTTGGGACAAATCCAGCCTGGTGGTGTCAGGGTGCAGCCCCGCCAGGGATTAGGGCTACAGCTAGGGTTAGGGTTAGGGTTAGGGTTCGGCGAACTATGAAGTCTGGTGCCTCATGTGGAGTACGGTTAGAAAGGGCATGCGAAATGGGATGCGTGGCTGCACCAAGAAGCCAGCAAAGACAGCTTTTCTCTTTGGGACAGATCGCGTCTGGTGGTGTCAGGCTGCAGCCCTGCCAGAAATTCAGGCTAGGGTTAGGGTTAGGGTTAGGGTTAGGGTTCGGCGATCCATGTAGTCTGGTGCCTCATGTGGAGTACGGTTAGAAAGGGCATGCGAAAGGGGATGCGTGGCTGCACCAAGAAGCCAGCAAAGACAGCTTTTCTCTTTGGGACAGATCGCGTCTGGTGGTATCAGGCTGCAGCCCCGCCAGAGATTAGGGCTAGGGTTAGGGTTAGGGTTAGGGTTAGGGTTCGGCGATCCATGAAGTCTGGAGCCTCATGTGGAGTACGGTTAGAAAGGGCATGCGAAAGGGGATGCGTGGCTGCACCAAGAAGCCAACAAAGACAGCTTTTCTCTTTTGGACAGATCGCGTCTGGTGGTGTAAGGCTGCAGCCCCACCAGGGATTAGGGCTAGGGTTAGGGTTAGGGTTAGGGTTTGGCAATCCATGAAGTCTGGAGCCTCATGTGGAGTACGGTTAGAAAGGGCATGCGAAAGGGGATGCGTGGCTGCACCAAGAAGCCAGCCACGACAGCTTTTCTCTTTTGGACAGATCACATCTCTTGGTGTCAGGCTGCAGCCCCGCCATAGATTAGGGCTAGGGTTAGGGTTAGGGTTAGGGTTCGGCAATCCATGAAGTCTGGAGCCTCATGTGGAGGACGGTTAGAAAGGGCATGCGAAAGGGGATGCGTGGCTGCACCAAGAAGCCAGCCACGACAGCTTTTCTCTTTGGGACAGGTCGCGTCTGGTGGTGTCAGGCTGCAGCCCCACCAGGGATTAGGGCTACAGTTAGGGTTAGGGTTAGGGTTAGGGTTCGGCGAACTATGAAGTCTGGAGCCTCATGTGGAGTAAGGTTAGAAAGGGCATGCGAAAGGGGATGCGTGGCTGCACCAAGAAGCCAGCCACGACAGCTTTTCTCTTTGGGACAGATCGCGTCTGGTGGTGTCAGGCTGCAGCCCCGTCAGAGATTAGGGGTAGGGTTAGGGTTAGGGTTAGGGTTAGGGTTCCGCGATCCATGAAGTCTGGAGCCTCATGTGGAGCATGGTTAGAAAGGGCATGCGAAAGGGGATGTGTGGCTGCACCAAGAAGCCAGCAAAGACTGCTTTTCTATTTCGGACAGATCGCGTCTGGTGGTGTCAGGGTGCAGCCCCCAGAGATTAGGGCTAGGGTTAGGGTTAGGGTTAGGGTTAGGGTTAGGGTTCGGCGATCCATGAAGTCTGGAGCCTCATGTGGAGCATGGTTAGAAAGGGCATGCGAAAGGGGATGCGTGGCTGCACCAAGAAGCCAGCAAAGACTGCTTTTCTCTTTGGGACAAATCCAGCCTGGTGGTGTCAGGGTGCAGCCCCGCCAGGGATTAGGGCTACAGCTAGGGTTAGGGTTAGGGTTAGGGTTCGGCGAACTATGAAGTCTGGTGCCTCATGTGGAGTACGGTTAGAAAGGGCATGCGAAATGGGATGCGTGGCTGCACCAAGAAGCCAGCAAAGACAGCTTTTCTCTTTGGGACAGATCGCGTCTGGTGGTGTCAGGCTGCAGCCCTGCCAGAAATTCAGGCTAGGGTTAGGGTTAGGGTTAGGGTTAGGGTTCGGCGATCCATGTAGTCTGGTGCCTCATGTGGAGTACGGTTAGAAAGGGCATGCGAAAGGGGATGCGTGGCTGCACCAAGAAGCCAGCAAAGACAGCTTTTCTCTTTGGGACAGGTCGCGTCTGGTGGTATCAGGCTGCAGCCCCGCCAGAGATTAGGGCTAGGGTTAGGGTTAGGGTTAGGGTTAGGGTTCGGCGATCCATGAAGTCTGGAGCCTCATGTGGAGTACGGTTAGAAAGGGCATGCGAAAGGGGATGCGTGGCTGCACCAAGAAGCCAACAAAGACAGCTTTTCTCTTTTGGACAGATCGCGTCTGGTGGTGTAAGGCTGCAGCCCCACCAGGGATTAGGGCTAGGGTTAGGGTTAGGGTTAGGGTTCGGCAATCCATGAAGTCTGGAGCCTCATGTGGAGTACGGTTAGAAAGGGCATGCGAAAGGGGATGCGTGGCTGCACCAAGAAGCCAGCCACGACAGCTTTTCTGTTTTGGACAGATCACATCTCTTGGTGTCAGGCTGCAGCCCCGCCATAGATTAGGGCTAGGGTTAGGGTTAGGGTTAGGGTTCGGCAATCCATGAAGTCTGGAGCCTCATGTGGAGGACGGTTAGAAAGGGCATGCGAAAGGGGATGCGTGGCTGCACCAAGAAGCCAGCCACGACAGCTTTTCTCTTTGGGACAGGTCGCGTCTGGTGGTGTCAGGCTGCAGCCCCACCAGGGATTAGGGCTACAGTTAGGGTTAGGGTTAGGGTTAGGGTTCGGCGAACTATGAAGTCTGGAGCCTCATGTGGAGTAAGGTTAGAAAGGGCATGCGAAAGGGGATGCGTGGCTGCACCAAGAAGCCAGCCACGACAGCTTTTCTCTTTGGGACAGATCGCGTCTGGTGGTGTCAGGCTGCAGCCCCGTCAGAGATTAGGGGTAGGGTTAGGGTTAGGGTTAGGGTTAGGGTTCGGCGATCCATGAAGTCTGGAGCCTCATGTGGAGCATGGTTAGAAAGGGCATGCGAAAGGGGATGCGTGGCTGCACCAAGAAGCCAGCAAAGACTGCTTTTCTATTTCGGACAGATCGCGTCTGGTGGTGTCAGGGTGCAGCCCCCAGAGATTAGGGCTAGGGTTAGGGTTAGGGTTAGGGTTAGGGTTAGGGTTCGGCAATCCATGAAGTCTGGAGCCTCATGTGGAGTACGGTTAGAAAGGGCATGAGAAAGGGGATGCGTGGCTGCACCAAGAAGCCAGCCACGACAGCTTTTCTCTTTGGGACAGGTTGGGTCTGGTGGTGTCAGGCTGCAGCCCCGCCAGGGATTAGGGCTACAGCTAGGGTTAGTGTTAGGGTTAGGGTTCGGTGAACTATGAAGTCTGGAGCCTCATGTGGAGTACGGTTAGAAAGGGCATGCGAAAGGGGATGCGTGGCTGCACCAGGAAGCCAGCCACGATAGCTTTTCTCTTTGGGACAGGTTGGGTCTGGTGTTGTCAGGCTGCAGCCCCACCAGGGATTAGGGCTAGGGTTAGGGTTAGGGTTAGGGTTAGGTTTCGGCAATCCATGAAGTCTGGAGCCTCATGTGGAGTACGGTTAGAAAGGGCATGAGAAAGGGGATGCGTGGCTGCACCAAGAAGCCAGCAAAGACAGCTTTTCTCTTTGGGACAGATCGTGTCTGGTGGTTTCAGGCTGCAGCCCCGCCAGGGATTAGGGCAAGGGTTAGGGTTAGGGTTAGGGTTAGGGTTCGGCGATCCATGAAGTCTGGAGCCTCATGTGGAGTACGGTTAGAAAGGGCATGCGAAAGGGGATGCGTGGCTGCACCAAGAAGCCAGCCACGACAGCTTTTCTCTTTTGGACAGGTCGCGTCTGGTGGTGTCAGGCTGCAGCCCTGCCAGAAATTCAGGCTAGTGTTAGGGTTAGGGTTAGGGTTAGGGTTCGGCGATCCATGTAGTCTGGTGCCTCATGTGGAGTACGGTTAGAAAGGGCATGCGCAAGGGGATGCGTGGCTGCACAAAGAAGCCACTCCACGACAGCTTTTCTCTTTGGGACAGATCGCGTCTGGTGGTATCAGGCTGCAGCCCCGCCAGAGATTAGGGCTAGGGTTAGGGTTAGGGTTAGGGTGAGGGTTCGGCGATCCATGAAGTCTGGAGCCTCATGTGGAGCACGGTTAGAAAGGGCATGCGAAAGGGGATGCGTGGCTGCACCAAGAAGCCAGCCACGACAGCTTTTCTCTTTGTGACAGAGAAGGTCATGTGGTATCAGGGTGCAGCGACGCCAGAGATTAGGAATACGGTTAGGGTTAGGGTTAGGGTTATGGTTCGGCGATCCATGAAGTCTGGCGCCTCATGTGGAGAACGGTTAGAAAGGGCATGCGAAAGGGGATGCGTGGCTGCACCAAAAAGCCACCCACGACAGATTTTCTCTTTGGGACAGATCGCGTCTGGTGGTGTCAGGGTGCAGCCCCACCAGAGATTAGGGCTAGGGTTAGGGTTAGCGTTAGGGTTAGGGTTCGGCGATCCATGAAGTCTGGCCTCTCATGTGGAGGACAGTTAGAAAGGGCATGCGAAAGGGGATGCGTGGCTGCACCAAGAAGCCAGCCACGACAGATTTTCTCTTTGGGACAGATAAGGTCATGTGGTGTCAGGGTGGAGCCCCAGCAGAGATTAGGCCTAGGGTTAGGGTTAGGGTTAGGGTTAGGGTTCGGCGATCCATGAAGTCTGGAGCGTCATGTGGATTATGTGTAGAAAGTGCATGCGAAAGGGGATGCGTGGCTGCACCAAGAAGCCAGCCACGACAGCTTTTCTCTTTGGGACAGGTCGCGTCTGGTGGTGTCAGGCTGCAGCCCTGCCAGGGATTAGGGCTACAGTTAGGGTTAGGGTTAGGGTTAGGGTTCGGCGAACTATGAAGTCTGGAGCCTCATGTGGAGTAAGGTTAGAAAGGGCATGCGAAAGGGGATGCGTGGCTGCACCAAGAAGCCAGCCACGACAGCTTTTCTCTTTGGGACAGGTCGCTTCTGGTGGTGTCAGGCTGCAGCCCTGCCAGAAATTCAGGCTAGGGTTAGGGTTAGGGTTAGGGTTAGGGTTCGGCGATCCATGAAGTCTGGAGCCTCATGTGGAGTATGGTTAGAAAGGGCATGCGCAAGGGACTGCGTGGCTGCACCAAGAAGCCAGCAAAGACAGCTTTTCTCTTTGGGACAGATCGCGTCTGGTGTTGTCAGGCTGCAGCCCCACCAGAGATTTGGGGTAGGGTTAGGGTTAGGGTTAGGGTTAGGGTTCGGCGATCCATGAAGTCAAAAAGCCTCATGTGGAGTATTTTTAGAAAGGGCATGCGAAAGGGGATGCGTGGCTGCACCAAGAAGCCAGCCACGACAGCTTTTCTCTTTGGGACAGATTGCGTCTGGTGGTGTCAGGGTGGAGCCTCTCCAGAGATTTGGGCTAGTGTTAGGGTTAGGGTTAGGGTTAGGGTTCGGCGATCCATGAAGTCTGGAGCCTCATGTGGAGTACGGTTAGAAAGGGCATGCGAAAGGGGATGCGTGGCTGCACCAAGAAGCCAGCCACGACAGCTTTTCTCTTTCGGACAGGTCGCGTCTGCTGGTGTCAGGTTGCAGCCCCGCCAGGGATTAGGGCTACAGCTAGGGTTAGGGTTAGGGTTAGGGTTCGGCGTTCCATGAAGTCTGGAGCCTCATGTGGTGTACGGTTAGAAAGGGCATGCGAAGGGGATGCGTGGCTGCACCAAGAAGCCAGCCACGACAGCTTTTCTCTTTGGGACAGGTCGCGTCTGGTGGTGTCAGGGTGCAGCCCTGCCAGAAATTCAGGCTAGGGTTAGGGTTAGGGTTAGAGTTAGGGTTCGGCGATTCATGAAGTCTGGCCCCTCATGTGGAGGACAGTTAGAAAGGGCATGCGAAAGGGGATGCATGGCTGCACCAAGAAGCCAGCAAAGACTGCTTTTCTCTTTGGGACAGATCGCGTCTGGTGGTGTCAGTGTGCAGCCCCGCCAGGGATTAGGGCTACAGTTAGGGTTAGGGTTAGGGTTAGGGTTCGGCGATCCATGAAGTCTGGAGCCTCATGTGGAGTATGGTTAGAAAGGGCATGTGCAAGGGGATGCGTGGCTGCACCAAGAAGCCAGCAAAGACAGCTTTTCTCTTTGGGACAGATCGTGTCTGGTGGTGTCAGTCTGCAGCCCCGCCAGGGATTAGGGCTACAGTTAGGGCTAGGGTTAGGGTTAGAGTTCAGCGATCCATGAAGTCTGGCGCCTCATGTGGAGTACGGTTAGAAAGGGCATGCGAAAGGGGATGCGTGGCTGCACCAAGAAGCCAGCCACGACAGATTTTCTCTTTGGGACAGGTCGCGTCTGGTGGTGTCAGGCTGCAGCCCTGCTACAAATTAAGGCTAGGGTTAGGGTTAGGGTTAGGGATAGGGTTCGGCGATCCATGAAGTCTGGAGCCTCATGTGGAGTACGGTTAGAAAGGGCATGAGAAAGGGGATGCGTGGCTGTACCAAGAAGCCAGCCACGACAGCTTTTCTCTTTGGGACAGACAAGGTCATGTGGTATCAGGGTGCAGACCCACCAGAGATTAGGAATACAGTTAGGGTTAGGGTTAGGGTTACGGTTCGGTGATCCATGAAGTCTGGCGCCTCATGTGGAGTACGGTTAGAAAGGGCATGCGAAAGGGGATGCGTGGCTGCACCAAGAAGCCAGCCACGACAGCTTTTCTCTTTCGGACAGGTCGCGTCTGCTGGTGTCAGGCTGCAGCCCCGCCAGGGATTAGGGCTACAGTTAGGGTTAGGGTTAGGGTTAGGGTTCGGTGATCCATGAAGTCTGGAGCCTCATGTGGAGTACGGTTAGAAAGGGCATGCGAAAGGGGATGCGTGGCTGCACCAAGAAGCCAGCAAAGACAGCTTTTCTCTTTGGGACAGGTCGCGTCTGGTGGTGTCAGGCTGCAGCCCTGCCAGAAATTCAGGCTAGTGTTGGGGTTAGGGTTAGGGTTAGGGTTCGGCGATCCATGTAGTCTGGTGCCTCATGTGGAGTACGGTTAGAAAGGGCATGCGAAAGGGGATGCGTGGCTGCACCAAGAAGCCAGCAAAGACAGCTTTTCTCTTTGGGACAGATCGCGTCTGGTGGTATCAGGCTGCAGCCCCGCCAGAGATTAGGGCTAGGGTTAGGGTTAGGGTTAGGGATAGGGTTCGGCGATCCATGAAGTCTGGAGCCTCATGTGGAGGACGGTTAGAAAGGGCATGCGAAAGGGGATGCGTGGCTGCACCAAGAAGCCAGCCACGACAGCTTTTCTCTTTTGGACAGATCACATCTCTTGGTGTCAGGCTGCAGCCCCGCCATAGATTAGGGCTAGGGTTAGGGTTAGGGTTAGGGTTCGGCAGTCCATGAAGTCTGGAGCCTCATGTGGAGTACGGTTAGAAAGGGCATGCGAAAGGGGATGCGTGGCTGCACCAAGAAGCCAGCCACGACAGCTTTTCTCTTTGGGACAGATCGCGTCTGGTGGTGTCAGGCTGCAGCCCCACCAGGGATTAGGGCTACAGTTACGCTTAGGGTGAGGGTTCGGCGATCCATGAAGTCTGGAGCCTCATGTGGAGAACGGTTAGAAAGGGCATGCGAAAGGGGATGCGTGGCTGCACCAAGAAGCCAGCCACGACAGCTTTTCTCTTTGGGACAGATCGTGTCTGGTGGTGTCAGGGTGCAGCCCCGCCAGGGATTAGGGCTACAGTTAGGTTTAGGGTTAGGGTTAGGGTTCGGCGAACTATGAAGTCTGGAGCCTCATGTGGAGTACGGTTAGAAAGGGCATGCGAAAGGGGATGCGTGGCTGCACCAAGAAGCCAGCCACGACAGCTTTTCTCTTTGGGACAGGTCGCTTCTGGTGGTGTCAGGCTGCAGCCCTGCCAGAAATTCAGGCTAGGGTTAGGGTTAGGGTTAGGGTTAGGCTTCGGCGATCCATGAAGTCTGGAGCCTCATGTGGAGTACGGTTAGAAAGGGCATGCGAAAGGGGATGCGTGGCTGCACCAAGAAGCCAGCCACGACAGCTTTTCTCTTTGGGACAGGTTGGGTCATGTGGTATCAGGGGGCAGCCCCGCCAGAGTTTAGGGCTAGGGTTAGGGTTAGGGTTAGGGTTAGGGTTAGGTTTCGGCAATTCATGAAGTCTGGCGCCTCATGTGGAGTACGGTTAGAAAGGGCATGAGAAAGGGGATGCGTGGCTGCACCAAGAAGCCAGCCACGACAGCTTTTCTCTTTGGGACAGATTGCGTCATGTGGTGTCAGGGTGCAGGACGCCAGAGATTAGGGGTAGGGTTAGGGTTAGGGTTAGGGTTAGGGTTCGGCGAACTATGAAGTCTGGAGCCTCATGTGGAGTACGGTTATACAGGGCATGCGAAAGGGGATGCGTGGCTGCACCAAGAAGCCAACAAAGACAGCTTTTATCTTTGGGACAGATCGCGTCTGGTGGTGTCAGGCTGCAGCCCCGCCATGGATTAGGGCTATAGTTAGGGTTAGGGTTAGGGTTAGGGTTCGGCAATCCATTAAGTCTGGAGCCTCATGTGGAGGACGGTTAGAAAGGGCATGCGAAAGGGGATGTATGGCTGCACCAAAAAGCCACCCACGACAGATTTTCTCTTTCGGACAGGTCGGGTCTGGTGGTGTCAGGGTGCAGCCCCACCAGAGATTAGGGCTAGGGTTAGGGATAGGGTTAGGATTCGGCGATCCATCAAGTCTGGAGCCTCATGTGGAGAACGGTTAGAAAGGGCATGCAAAAGGGGATGCATGGCTGCACCAAGAAGCCAGCCACGACAGCTTTTCTCTTTGGGACAGGTCGGGTCTGGTGGTGTCAGGGTGCAGCCCCACCAGAGATTAGGGCTAGGGTTAGGTTTAGGGTTAGGGTTAGGGTTCGGCGATCCATGAAGTCTGGAGCCTCATGTGGAGTGCGATTAGAAAGGGCATGCGCAAGGGGATGCGAGGCTGCACCAAAAAGCCAGCCACGACAGCTTTTCTCTTTGGGAGAGATCGCGTCTGGTGGTGTCAGGGTGCAGCTCAACCAGAGATTAGGACTAGGGTTAGGGTTAGGGTTAGGGTTCGGCGAACTATGAAGTCTGGAGCCTCATGTGGAGGACGGTTAGAAAGGGCATGCGAAAGGGGATGCGTGGCTGCACCAAGAAGCCAGCAAAGACAGCTTTTCTCTTTGGGACAGATCGCGTCTGGTGGTGTCAGGCTGCAGCCCCGCCAGGGATTAGGGCTACAGTTAGGGCTAGGGTTAGGGTTAGGGTTCGGTGAACTATGAAGTCTGGAGCCTCATGTGGAGTATGTGTAGAAAGGGCATGCAAAAGGGGATGCGTGGCTGCACCAAGAAGCCAGCCACGACAGCTTTTCTCTTTGGGACAGGTCGCTTCTGGTGGTGTCAGGCTGCAGCCCTGCCAGAAATTCAGGCTAGGGTTAGGGTTAGGGTTAGGGTTAGGGTTCGGCGATCCATGAAGTCTGGAGCCTCATGCGGAGCATGGTTAGAAAGGACATGCGAAAGGGAATGCGTGGCTGCACCAAGAAGCCAGACACGATAGCTTTTCTCTTTGGGACAGGTTGGGTCTGGTGTTGTCAGGCTGCAGCACCGTCAGAGATTAGGGGTAGGGTTAGGGTTAGGGTTAGGGTTAGGTTTCGGTGATCCATGAAGTCTGGCGCCTCATGTGGAGGACGGTTAGAAAGGGCATGCGAAAGGGGATGCGTGGCTGCACCAAGAAGCCAGCCACGACAGCTATTCTCTTTGGGACAGGTTGGGTGTGGTGTTGTAAGGCTGCAGCCCCACCAGAGATTAGGGGTAGGGTTAGGGATAGGGTTAGGGTTAGGGTTCGGCGATCCATGAAGTCTGGAGCCTCATGTGGAGTACGGTTAGAAAGGGCATGCGAAAGGGGATGCGTGGCTGCACCAAGAAGCCAGCCACGACAGCTATTCTCTTTGGGACAGATCGCGTCTGGTGGTGTCAGGCTGCAGCCTTGCCAGAAATTCAGCCTAGGGTTAGGGTTAGGGTTAGGGTTAGGGTTCGGCGATCCATGAAGTCTGGAGCCTCATGTGGAGTACGGTTAGAAAGGGCATGCGAAAGGGGATGCGTGGCTGCACCAAGAAGCCAGCCACGACAGCTTTTCTCTTTCGGACAGGTCGCGTCTGGTGGTGTCAGGCTGCACCCCTGCCAGAAATTCAGGCTAGGGTTAGGGTTAGGGTTAGGGTTAGGGTTCGGCGATCCATGAAGTCTGGAGCCTCATGTGGAGTACGGTTAGAAAGGGCATGCAAAACGGGATGCGTGGCTGCACCAAGCAGCCAACCACGATAGCTTTTCTCTTTGGGACAGGTTGGGTGTGGTGTTGTCAGGCTGCAGCCCCACCAGAGATTAGGGGTAGGGTTAGGGTTAGGGTTAGGGTGAGGGTTCGGCAATCCATGAAGTCTGGAGCCTCATGTGGAGGATGGTTAGAAAGGGCATGCAAAAGGGGATGCGTGGCTGCACCAAGAAGCCAGCAAAGACAGCTTTTCTCTTTGGGACAGGTCGCGTCTGGTGGTGTCAGGCTGCAGCCCTGCCAGAAATTCAGGCTAGGGTTAGGGTTAGGGTTAGGGTTAGGGTTCGGCGATCCATGTAGTCTGGAGCCTCATGTGGAGTACGGTTAGAAAGGGCATGCGAAAGGGGATGCGTGGCTGCACCAAGAAGCCAGCAAAGACAGCTTTTCTCTTTGGGACAGATCGCGTCTGGTGGTATCAGGCTGCAGCCCCGCCAGAGATTAGGGCTAGGGTTAGGGTTAGGGTTAGGGTTAGGGTTCGGCGATCCATGAAGTCTGGAGCCTCATGTGGAGTACGGTTAGAAAGGGCATGCGAAAGGGGATGCGTGGCTGCACCAAGAAGCCAGCCACGACAGTTTTTCTCTTTGGGACAGATCGCGTCTGGTGGTGTCAGGCTGCAGCCCCACCAGGGATTAGGGCTACAGTTACGGTTAGGGTGAGGGTTCGGCGATCCATGAAGTCTGGAGCCTCATGTGGAGGACGGTTAGAAAGGGCATGCGAAAGGGGATGCGTGGCTGCACCAAGAAGCCAGCCACGACAGCTTTTCTCTTTGGGACAGGTCGCGTCTGGTGGTGTCAGGCTGCAGCCCTGCCAGAAATTCAGGCTAGGGTTAGGGTTAGGGTTAGGGTTAGGGTTCGGCGATCCATGAAGTCTGGAGCCTCATGTGGAGCATGGTTAGAAAGGGCATGCGAAAGGGGATGCATGGCTGCACCAAGAAGCCAGCAAAGACAGCTTTTCTCTTTGGGACAGATCGCGTCTGGTGGTGGCAGGGTGCAGCCCCCCAGAGATTAGGGCTAGGGTTAGGGTTAGGGTTAGGGTTAGGGTTAGGGTTAGGGTTCGGCGATCCATGAAGTCTGGAGCCTCATGTGGAGTACGGTTAGAAAGGGCATGCGAAAGGGGATGCGTGGCTGCACCAAGAAGCCAGCCACGACAGCTTTTCTCTTTGGGACAGGTCGCGTCTGGTGGTGTCAGGCTGCAGCCCTGCCAGAAATTCAGGCTAGGGTTAGTGTTAGGGTTAGGGTTAGGGTTTGGCGATCCATGAAGTCTGGAGCCTCATGTGGAGGACAGTTAGAAAGGGCATGCAAAAGGGGATGCGTGGCTGCACCAAGAAGCCAGCCACGACAGCTTTTCTCTTTTGGACAGATCACATCTCTTGGTGTCAGGCTGCAGCCCCGCCATAGATTAGGGCTAGGGTTAGGGTTAGGGTTAGGGTTATGGTTCGGCAATTCATGAAGTCTGGCGCCTCATGTGGAGCATGGTTAGAAAGGGCATGCGAAAGGGGATGCGTGGCTGCACCAAGAAGCCAGCAAAGACTGCTTTTCTCTTTCGGACAGGTCGCGTCTGGTGGTGTCAGGGTGCAGCCCCGCCAGGGATTAGGGCTAGGGTTAGGGTTAGGGTTAGGGTTAGGTTTCGGCAATCCATGAAGTCTGGAGCCTCATGTGGAGTACGGTTAGAAAGGGCATGCGAAAGGGGATGCGTGGCTGCACCAAGAAGCCAGCAAAGACAGCTTTTCTCTTTGGGACAGATCGCGTCTGGTGGTGTCAGGCTGCAGCCCCGCCAGGGATTAGGGCTACAGTTAGGGTTAGGGTTAGGGTTAGGGTTCGGCGATCCATGAAGTCTGGAGCCTCATGTGGAGTACGGTTAGAAAGGGCATGCGAAAGGGGATGCGTGGCTGCACCAAGAAGCCAGCCACGACAGCTTTTCTCTTTGGGACAGGTCACGTCTGGTGGTGTCAGGCTGCAGCCCTGCCAGAAATTCAGGCTAGTGTTGGGGTTAGGGTTAGGGTTAGGGTTCGGCGATCCATGTAGTCTGGTGCCTCATGTGGAGTACGGTTAGAAAGGGCATGCGAAAGGGGATGCGTGGCTGCACCAAGAAGCCAGCAAAGACAGCTTTTCTCTTTGGGACAGATCGCGTCTGGTGGTATCAGGCTGCAGCCCCGCCAGAGATTAGGGCTAGGGTTAGGGTTAGGGTTAGGTTTAGGGTTCGGCGATCCATGAAGTCTGGAGCCTCATGTGGAGGACGGTTAGAAAGGGCATGCGAAAGGGGATGCGTGGCTGCACCAAGAAGCCAGCCACGACAGCTTTTCTCTTTTGGACAGATCACATCTCTTGGTGTCAGGCTGCAGCCCCGCCATAGATTAGGGCTAGGGTTAGGGTTAGGGTTAGGGTTCGGCAGTCCATGAAGTCTGGAGCCTCATGTGGAGTACGGTTAGAAAGGGCATGCGAAAGGGGATGCGTGGCTGCACCAAGAAGCCAGCCACGACAGCTTTTCTCTTTGGGACAGATCGCGTCTGGTGGTGTCAGGCTGCAGCCCCACCAGGGATTAGGGCTACAGTTACGCTTAGGGTGAGGGTTCGGCGATCCATGAAGTCTGGAGCCTCATGTGGAGGACGGTTAGAAAGGGCATGCGAAAGGGGATGCGTGGCTGCACCAAGAAGCCAGCCACGACAGCTTTTCTCTTTGGGACAGAGAAGGTCATGTGGTATCAGGGGGCAGCGACGCCAGAGATTAGGAATACGGTTAGGGTTAGGGTTAGGGTTATGGTTCGGCGATCCATGAAGTCTGGCGCCTCATGTGGAGAACGGTTAGAAAGGGCATGCGAAAGGGGATGCGTGGCTGCACCAAGAAGCCAGCCACGACAGCTTTTCTCTTTGGGACAGGTCGCGTCTGGTGGTGTCAGGCTGCAGCCCCACCAGGGATTAGGGCTACAGTTAGGGTTAGGGTTAGGGTTAGGGTTCGGCAAACTATGAAGTCTGGAGCCTCATGTGGAGTAAGGTTAGAAAGGGCATGCGAAAGGGGATGCGTGGCTGCACCAAGAAGCCAGCCACGACAGCTTTTCTCTTTGGGACAGGTCGCTTCTGGTGGTGTCAGAGTGCAGCCCTGCCAGAAATTCAGGCTAGGGTTAGGGATAGGGTTAGGGTTAGGGTTCGGCGATCCATGAAGTCTGGAGCCTCATGTGGAGTACGGTTAGAAAGGGCATGCGAAAGGGGATGCGTGGCTGCACCAAGAAGCCAGCAAAGACAGCTTTTCTCTTTGGGACAGGTTGGGTCATGTGGTATCAGGGGGCAGCCCCACCAGAGTTTAGGGCTAGGGTTAGGGTTAGGGTTAGGGTTAGGGTTAGGTTTCGGCAATTCATGAAGTCTGGCGCCTCATGTGGAGTACGGTTAGAAAGGGCATGCGAAAGGGGATGTATGGCTGCACCAAAAAGCCACCCACGACAGATTTTCTCTTTGGGACAGGTCACGTCTGGTGGTGTCAGGGTGCAGCCCCACCAGAGATTAGGGCTAGGGTTAGGTTTAGGGTTAGGGTTAGGGTTCGGCGATCCATGAAGTCTGGAGCCTCATGTGGAGCATGGTTAGAAAGGGCATGCGCAAGGGGATGCGAGGCTGCACCAAAAAGCCAGCCACGACAGATTTTCTCTTTGGGACAGATCGCGTCTGGTGGTGTCAGGGTGCAGCTCAACCAGAGATTAGGCCTAGGGTTAGGGTTAGGGTTAGGGTTAGGGTTCGGCGAACTATGAAGTCTGGAGCCTCATGTGGAGGACGGTTAGAAAGGGCATGCAAAAGGGGATGCGTGGCTGCACCAAGAAGCCAGCCACAACAGCTTTTCTCTTTGGGACAGATCGCGTCTGGTGGTGTCAGGCTGCAGCCCCACCAGGGATTAGGGCTACAGTTAGGGCTAGGGTTAGGGTTAGGGTTCGGCGATCCATGAAGTCTGGAGCCTCATGTGGAGTACGGTTAGAAAGGGCATGCGAAAGGGGATGCGTGGCTGCACCAAGAAGCCAGCCACGACAGCTTTTCTCTTTGGGACAGGTCGCGTCTGGTGGTGTCAGGCTGCAGCACCGTCAGAGATTAGGGGTAGGGTTAGGGTTAGGGTTAGGGTTAGGTTTCGGTGATCCATGAAGTCTGGAGCCTCATGTGGAGCATGGTTAGAAAGGGCATGAGAAAGGGGATGCGTGGCTGCACCAAGAAGCCAGCAAAGACAGCTTTTCTCTTTTGGACAGACAAGGTCATGTGGTATCAGGGTGCAGCGACGCCAGAGATTAGGAATAGGGTTAGGGTTAGGGTTAGGGTTCGGCGATCCATGAAGTCTGGAGCCTCATGTGGAGTACGGTTAGAAAGGGCATGCGCAAGGGGATGCGTGGCTGCACCAAGAAGCCAGCCACGACAGCTATTCTCTTTGGGACAGGTTGGGTGTGGTGTTGTAAGGCTGCAGACCCACCAGAGATTAGGGGTAGGGTTAGGGATAGGGTTAGGGTTAGGGTTCGGCGATCCATGAAGTCTGGAGCCTCATGTGGAGTACGGTTAGAAAGGGCATGTGAAAGGGGATGCGTGGCTGCACCAAGAAGCCAGCCACGACAGCTATTCTCTTTGGGACAGATCGCGTCTGGTGGTGTCAGGCTGCAGCCCTGCCAGAAATTAGGGCTAGGGTTAGGGTTAGGGTTAGGGTTAGGGTTCGGCGATCCATGAAGTCTGGCGCTTCATGTGGAGTACGGTTAGAAAGGGCATTCGAAAGGGGATGCGTGGCTGCACCAAGAAGCCAGCCACGATAGCTTTTCTCTTTCGGACAGATCGCGTCTGGTGGTGTCAGGCTGCAGCCCTGCCAGAAATTCAGGCTAGGGTTAGGGTTAGAGTTAGGGTTCGGCGATCCATGAAGTCTGGCGCCTCATGTGGAGTACGGTTAGAAAGGGCATGCGAAAGGGGATGCGTGGCTGCACCAAGAAGCCAGCCACGACAGCTTTTCTCTTTTGGACAGATCACATCTCTTGGTGTCAGGCTGCAGCCCCGCCATAGATTAGGGCTAGGGTTAGGGTTAGGGTTAGGGTTCGGCAGTCCATGAAGTCTGGAGCCTCATGTGGAGTACGGTTAGAAAGGGCATGCGAAAGGGGATGCGTGGCTGCACCAAGAAGCCAGCCACGACAGCTTTTCTCTTTGGGACAGATCGCGTCTGGTGGTGTCAGGCTGCAGCCCCACCAGGGATTAGGGCTACAGTTACGCTTAGGGTGAGGGTTCGGCGATCCATGAAGTCTGGAGCCTCATGTGGAGGACGGTTAGAAAGGGCATGCGAAAGGGGATGCGTGGCTGCACCAAGAAGCCAGCCACGACAGCTTTTCTCTTTGGGACAGAGAAGGTCATGTGGTATCAGGGGGCAGCGACGCCAGAGATTAGGAATACGGTTAGGGTTAGGGTTAGGGTTATGGTTCGGCGATCCATGAAGTCTGGCGCCTCATGTGGAGAACGGTTAGAAAGGGCATGCGAAAGGGGATGCGTGGCTGCACCAAGAAGCCAGCCACGACAGCTTTTCTCTTTGGGACAGGTCGCGTCTGGTGGTGTCAGGCTGCAGCCCCACCAGGGATTAGGGCTACAGTTAGGGTTAGGGTTAGGGTTAGGGTTCGGCAAACTATGAAGTCTGGAGCCTCATGTGGAGTAAGGTTAGAAAGGGCATGCGAAAGGGGATGCGTGGCTGCACCAAGAAGCCAGCCACGACAGCTTTTCTCTTTGGGACAGGTCGCTTCTGGTGGTGTCAGAGTGCAGCCCTGCCAGAAATTCAGGCTAGGGTTAGGGATAGGGTTAGGGTTAGGGTTCGGCGATCCATGAAGTCTGGAGCCTCATGTGGAGTACGGTTAGAAAGGGCATGCGAAAGGGGATGCGTGGCTGCACCAAGAAGCCAGCCACGACAGCTTTTCTCTTTGGGACAGGTTGGGTCATGTGGTATCAGGGGGCAGCCCCACCAGAGTTTAGGGCTAGGGTTAGGGTTAGGGTTAGGGTTAGGGTTAGGTTTCGGCAATTCATGAAGTCTGGCGCCTCATGTGGAGTACGGTTAGAAAGGGCATGCGAAAGGGGATGCGTGGCTGCACCAAGAAGCCAACAAAGACAGCTTTTCTCTTTGGGACAGATCGCGTCTGGTGGTGTCAGGCTGCAGCCCCGCCATGGATTAGGGCTATAGTTAGGGTTAGGGTTAGGGTTAGGGTTCGGCAATCCATTAAGTCTGGAGCCTCATGTGGAGGACGGTTAGAAAGGGCATGCGAAAGGGGATGCGTGGCTGCACCAAGAAGCCAGCCACGACAGCTTTTCTCTTTTGGACAGGTCGCGTCTGGTGGTGTCAGGCTGCAGCCCTGCCAGAAATTCAGGCTAGGGTTAGGGTTAGGGTTAGGGTTAGGGTTCGGCGATCCATGAAGTCTGGAGCCTCATGTGGAGTACGGTTAGAAAGGGCATGCGAAAGGGGATGTATGGCTGCACCAAAAAGCCACCCACGACAGATTTTCTCTTTGGGACAGGTCACGTCTGGTGGTGTCAGGGTGCAGCCCCACCAGAGATTAGGGCTAGGGTTAGGTTTAGGGTTAGGGTTAGGGTTCGGCGATCCATGAAGTCTGGAGCCTCATGTGGAGCATGGTTAGAAAGGGCATGCGCAAGGGGATGCGAGGCTGCACCAAAAAGCCAGCCACGACAGATTTTCTCTTTGGGACAGATCGCGTCTGGTGGTGTCAGGGTGCAGCTCAACCAGAGATTAGGCCTAGGGTTAGGGTTAGGGTTAGGGTTAGGGTTCGGCGAACTATGAAGTCTGGAGCCTCATGTGGAGGACGGTTAGAAAGGGCATGCAAAAGGGGATGCGTGGCTGCACCAAGAAGCCAGCCACAACAGCTTTTCTCTTTGGGACAGATCGCGTCTGGTGGTGTCAGGCTGCAGCCCCACCAGGGATTAGGGCTACAGTTAGGGCTAGGGTTAGGGTTAGGGTTCGGCGAACTATGAAGTCTGGAGCCTCATGTGGAGTATGTGTAGAAAGGGCATGCAAAAGGGGATGCGTGGCTGCACCAAGAAGCCAGCCACGACAGCTTTTCTCTTTGGGACAGGTCGCGTCTGGTGGTGTCAGGCTGCAGCACCGTCAGAGATTAGGGGTAGGGTTAGGGTTAGGGTTAGGTTTCGGTGATCCATGAAGTCTGGAGCCTCATGTGGAGCATGGTTAGAAAGGGCATGAGAAAGGGGATGCGTGGCTGCACCAAGAAGCCAGCAAAGACAGCTTTTCTCTTTTGGACAGACAAGGTCATGTGGTATCAGGGTGCAGCGACGCCAGAGATTAGGAATAGGGTTAGGGTTAGGGTTAGGGTTCGGCGATCCATGAAGTCTGGAGCCTCATGTGGAGTACGGTTAGAAAGGGCATGCGCAAGGGGATGCGTGGCTGCACCAAGAAGCCAGCCACGACAGCTATTCTCTTTGGGACAGGTTGGGTGTGGTGTTGTAAGGCTGCAGACCCACCAGAGATTAGGGGTAGGGTTAGGGATAGGGTTAGGGTTAGGGTTCGGCGATCCATGAAGTCTGGAGCCTCATGTGGAGTACGGTTAGAAAGGGCATGCGAAAGGGGATGCGTGGCTGCACCAAGAAGCCAGCCACGACAGCTATTCTCTTTGGGACAGATCGCGTCTGGTGGTGTCAGGCTGCAGCCCTGCCAGAAATTAGGGCTAGGGTTAGGGTTAGGGTTAGGGTTAGGGTTCGGCGATCCATGAAGTCTGGCGCTTCATGTGGAGTACGGTTAGAAAGGGCATTCGAAAGGGGATGCGTGGCTGCACCAAGAAGCCAGCCACGATAGCTTTTCTCTTTCGGACAGATCGCGTCTGGTGGTGTCAGGCTGCAGCCCTGCCAGAAATTCAGGCTAGGGTTAGGGTTAGGGTTAGGGTTCGGCGATCCATGAAGTCTGGCGCCTCATGTGGAGTACGGTTAGAAAGGGCATGCGAAAGGGGATGCGTGGCTGCACCAAGAAGCCAGCCACGACAGCTTTTCTCTTTTGGACAGATCGCGTCTGGTGGTGTCAGGGTGCAGCCCCACCAGAGATTAGGGATAGGGTTAGGGTTAGGGTTAGGGTTAGGGTTCGGCAATCCATGAAGTCTGGAGCCTCATGTGGAGTACGGTTAGAAAGGGCATGCGAAAGGGGATGCGTGGCTGCACCAAGAAGCCAGCCACGACAGCTTTTCTCTTTGGGACAGGTCGCGTCTGGTGGTGTCAGGCTGCAGCCCCGCCAGGGATTAGGGCTACAGTTAGGGTTAGGGTTAGGGTTAGGGTTCGGCGATCCATGTAGTCTGGTGCCTCATGTGGAGTACGGTTAGAAAGGGCATGCGAAAGGGGATGCGTGGCTGCACCAAGAAGCCAGCAAAGACAGCTTTTCTCTTTGGGACAGATCGCGTCTGGTGGTGTCAGGCTGCAGCCCCGCCATAGATTAGGGCTAGGGTTAGGGTTAGGGTTAGGGTTATGGTTCGGCAATTCATGAAGTCTGGCGCCTCATGTGGAGCATGGTTAGAAAGGGCATGCGAAAGGGGATGCGTGGCTGCACCAAGAAGCCAGCCACGACAGCTTTTCTCTTTGGGACAGATCGTGTCTCTTGGTGTCAGGCTGCAGCCCCGCCAGAGATTAGGGCAAGGGTTAGGGTTAGGGTTAGGGTTCGGCGATCCATGAAGTCTGGAGCCTCATGTGGAGTACGGTTAGAAAGGGCATGCGAAAGGGGATGCGTGGCTGCACCAAGAAGCCAGCAAAGACTGCTTTTCTCTTTCGGACAGGTCGCGTCTGGTGGTGTCAGGGTGCAGCCCCACCAGGGATTAGGGCTAGGGTTAGGGTTAGGGTTAGGGTTAGGTTTCGGCAATCCATGAAGTCTGGAGCCTCATGTGGAGTACGGTTAGAAAGGGCATGCGAAAGGGGATGCGTGGCTGCACCAAGAAGCCAGCAAAGACAGCTTTTCTCTTTGGGACAGATCGCGTCTGGTGGTGTCAGGCTGCAGCCCCGCCAGGGATTAGGGCTACAGTTAGGGTTAGGGTTAGGGTTAGGGTTCGGCGATCCATGAAGTCTGGAGCCTCATGTGGAGTACGGTTAGAAAGGGCATGCGAAAGGGGATGCGTGGCTGCACCAAGAAGCCAGCCACGACAGCTTTTCTCTTTGGGACAGGTCACGTCTGGTGGTGTCAGGCTGCAGCCCTGCCAGAAATTCAGGCTAGTGTTGGGGTTAGGGTTAGGGTTAGGGTTCGGCGATCCATGTAGTCTGGTGCCTCATGTGGAGTACGGTTAGAAAGGGCATGCGAAAGGGGATGCGTGGCTGCACCAAGAAGCCAGCAAAGACAGCTTTTCTCTTTGGGACAGATCGCGTCTGGTGGTATCAGGCTGCAGCCCCGCCAGAGATTAGGGCTAGGGTTAGGGTTAGGGTTAGGGTTAGGGTTCGGCGATCCATGAAGTCTGGAGCCTCATGTGGAGGACGGTTAGAAAGGGCATGCGAAAGGGGATGCGTGGCTGCACCAAGAAGCCAGCCACGACAGCTTTTCTCTTTTGGACAGATCACATCTCTTGGTGTCAGGCTGCAGCCCCGCCATAGATTAGGGCTAGGGTTAGGGTTAGGGTTAGGGTTCGGCAGTCCATGAAGTCTGGAGCCTCATGTGGAGTACGGTTAGAAAGGGCATGCGAAAGGGGATGCGTGGCTGCACCAAGAAGCCAGCCACGACAGCTTTTCTCTTTGGGACAGGTTGGGTCATGTGGTATCAGGGGGCAGCCCCACCAGAGTTTAGGGCTAGGGTTAGGGTTAGGGTTAGGGTTAGGGTTAGATTTCGGCAATTCATGAAGTCTGGCGCCTCATGTGGAGTACGGTTAGAAAGGGCATGCGAAAGGGGATGCGTGGCTGCACCAAGAAGCCAACAAAGACAGCTTTTCTCTTTGGGACAGATCGCGTCTGGTGGTGTCAGGCTGCAGCCCCGCCATGGATTAGGGCTATAGTTAGGGTTAGGGTTAGGGTTAGGGTTCGGCAATCCATTAAGTCTGGAGCCTCATGTGGAGGACGGTTAGAAAGGGCATGCGAAAGGGGATGCGTGGCTGCACCAAGAAGCCAGCCACGACAGCTTTTCTCTTTTGGACAGGTCGCGTCTGGTGGTGTCAGGCTGCAGCCCTGCCAGAAATTCAGGCTAGGGTTAGGGTTAGGGTTAGGGTTAGGGTTCGGCGATCCATGAAGTCTGGAGCCTCATGTGGAGTACGGTTAGAAAGGGCATGCGAAAGGGGATGTATGGCTGCACCAAAAAGCCACCCACGACAGATTTTCTCTTTGGGACAGGTCGGGTCTGGTGGTGTCAGGGTGCAGCCCCACCAGAGATTAGGGCTAGGGTTAGGTTTAGGGTTAGGGTTAGGGTTCGGCGATCCATGAAGTCTGGAGCCTCATGTGGAGGACGGTTAGAAAGGGCATGCGAAAGGGGATGCGTGGCTGCACCAAGAAGCCAGCCACGACAGCTTTTCTCTTTGGGACAGATCGCGTCTGGTGGTGTCAGGCTGCAGCCCCACCAGGGATTAGGGCTACAGTTACGCTTAGGGTGAGGGTTCGGCGATCCATGAAGTCTGGAGCCTCATGTGGAGGACGGTTAGAAAGGGCATGCGAAAGGGGATGCGTGGCTGCACCAAGAAGCCAGCCACGACAGCTTTTCTCTTTGGGACAGGTCGCGTCTGGTGGTGTCAGGCTGCAGCCCCACCAGGGATTAGGGCTACAGTTAGGGTTAGGGTTAGGGTTAGGGTTCGGCAAACTATGAAGTCTGGAGCCTCATGTGGAGTAAGGTTAGAAAGGGCATGCGAAAGGGGATGCGTGGCTGCACCAAGAAGCCAGCCACGACAGCTTTTCTCTTTGGGACAGGTCGCTTCTGGTGGTGTCAGGCTGCAGCCCTGCCAGAAATTCAGGCTAGGGTTAGGGTTAGGGTTAGGGTTAGGGTTCGGCGATCCATGAAGTCTGGAGCCTCATGTGGAGTACGGTTAGAAAGGGCATGCGAAAGGGGATGCGTGGCTGCACCAAGAAGCCAGCCACGACAGCTTTTCTCTTTGGGACAGGTTGGGTCATGTGGTATCAGGGGGCAGCCCCACCAGAGTTTAGGGCTAGGGTTAGGGTTAGGGTTAGGGTTAGGGTTAGGTTTCGGCAATTCATGAAGTCTGGCGCCTCATGTGGAGTACGGTTAGAAAGGGCATGCGAAAGGGGATGCGTGGCTGCACCAAGAAGCCAACAAAGACAGCTTTTCTCTTTGGGACAGATCGCGTCTGGTGGTGTCAGGGTGCAGCCCCGCCATGGATTAGGGCTATAGTTAGGGTTAGGGTTAGGGTTAGGGTTCGGCAATCCATTAAGTCTGGAGCCTCATGTGGAGGACGGTTAGAAAGGGCATGCGAAAGGGGATGCTTGGCTGCACCAAGAAGCCAGCCACGACAGCTTTTCTCTTTTGGACAGGTCGCGTCTGGTGGTGTCAGGCTGCAGCCCTGCCAGAAATTCAGGCTAGGGTTAGGGTTAGGGTTAGGGTTAGGGTTCGGCGATCCATGAAGTCTGGAGCCTCATGTGGAGTACGGTTAGAAAGGGCATGCGAAAGGGGATGCGTGGCTGCACCAAGAAGCCAGCCACGACAGCTTTTCTCTTTGGGACAGATCGCGTCTGGTGGTGTCAGGCTGCAGCCCCACCAGGGATTAGGGCTACAGTTACGCTTAGGGTGAGGGTTCGGCGATCCATGAAGTCTGGAGCCTCATGTGGAGGACGGTTAGAAAGGGCATGCGAAAGGGGATGCGTGGCTGCACCAAGAAGCCAGCCACGACAGCTTTTCTCTTTGGGACAGACAAGGTCATGTGGTATCAGGGGGCAGCGACGCCAGAGATTAGGAATACGGTTAGGGTTAGGGTTAGGGTTATGGTTCGGCGATCCATGAAGTCTGGCGCCTCATGTGGAGAACGGTTAGAAAGGGCATGCGAAAGGGGATGCGTGGCTGCACCAAGAAGCCAGCAAAGACAGCTTTTCTCTTTGGGACAGGTCGCGTCTGGTGGTGTCAGGCTGCAGCCCCAGCAGGGATTAGGGCTACAGTTAGGGTTAGGGTTAGGGTTAGGGTTCGGCAAACTATGAAGTCTGGAGCCTCATGTGGAGGACGGTTAGAAAGGGCATGCGAAAGGGGATGCGTGGCTGCACCAAGAAGCCAGCCACGACAGCTTTTCTCTTTGGGACAGGTCGCTTCTGGTGGTGTCAGGCTGCAGCCCTGCCAGAAATTCAGGCTAGGGTTAGGGTTAGGGTTAGGGTTAGGGTTCGGCGATCCATGAAGTCTGGAGCCTCATGTGGAGTACGGTTAGAAAGGGCATGCGAAAGGGGATGCGTGGCTGCACCAAGAAGCCAACAAAGACAGCTTTTCTCTTTGGGACAGGTTGGGTCATGTGGTATCAGGGGGCAGCCCCACCAGAGTTTAGGGCTAGGGTTAGGGTTAGGGTTAGGGTTAGGGTTAGGTTTCGGCAATTCATGAAGTCTGGCGCCTCATGTGGAGTACGGTTAGAAAGGGCATGCGAAAGGGGATGCGTGGCTGCACCAAGAAGCCAACAAAGACAGCTTTTCTCTTTGGGACAGATCGCGTCTGGTGGTGTCAGGCTGCAGCCCCGCCATGGATTAGGGCTATAGTTAGGGTTAGGGTTAGGGTTAGGGTTAGGGTTCGGCAATCCATTAAGTCTGGAGCCTCATGTGGAGGACGGTTAGAAAGGGCATGCGAAAGGGGATGCGTGGCTGCACCAAGAAGCCAGCCACGACAGCTTTTCTCTTTGGGACAGGTCGCGTCTGGTGGTGTCAGGCTGCAGCCCTGCCAGGGATTAGGGCTACAGTTAGGGTTAGGGTTAGGGTTAGGGTTCGGCGATCCATGAAGTCTGGAGCCTCATGTGGAGTACGGTTAGAAAGGGCATGCGAAAGGGGATGCGTGGCTGCACCAAGAAGCCAGCCACGACAGCTTTTCTCTTTGGGACAGATCGCGTCTGGTGGTGTCAGGCTGCAGCCCCACCAGGGATTAGGGCTACAGTTACGCTTAGGGTGAGGGTTCGGCGATCCATGAAGTCTGGAGCCTCATGTGGAGGACGGTTAGAAAGGGCATGCGAAAGGGGATGCGTGGCTGCACCAAGAAGCCAGCCACGACAGCTTTTCTCTTTGGGACAGACAAGGTCATGTGGTATCAGGGGGCAGCGACGCCAGAGATTAGGAATACGGTTAGGGTTAGGGTTAGGGTTATGGTTCGGCGATCCATGAAGTCTGGCGCCTCATGTGGAGAATGGTTAGAAAGGGCATGCGAAAGGGGATGCGTGGCTGCACCAAGAAGCCAGCCACGACAGCTTTTCTCTTTGGGACAGGTCGCGTCTGGTGGTGTCAGGCTGCAGCCCCACCAGGGATTAGGGCTACAGTTAGGGTTAGGGTTAGGGTTAGGGTTCGGCAAACTATGAAGTCTGGAGCCTCATGTGGAGTAAGGTTAGAAAGGGCATGCGAAAGGGGATGCGTGGCTGCACCAAGAAGCCAGCCACGACAGCTTTTCTCTTTGGGACAGGTCGCTTCTGGTGGTGTCAGGCTGCAGCCCTGCCAGAAATTCAGGCTAGGGTTAGGGTTAGGGTTAGGGTTAGGGTTCGGCGATCCATGAAGTCTGGAGCCTCATGTGGAGTACGGTTAGAAAGGGCATGCGAAAGGGGATGCGTGGCTGCACCAAGAAGCCAGCCACGACAGCTTTTCTCTTTGGGACAGGTCGGGTCTGGTGGTATCAGGGGGCAGCCCCACCAGAGTTTAGGGCTAGGGTTAGGGTTAGGGTTAGGGTTAGGGTTAGGTTTCGGCAATTCATGAAGTCTGGCGCCTCATGTGGAGTACGGTTAGAAAGGGCATGCGAAAGGGGATGCGTGGCTGCACCAAGAAGCCAACAAAGACAGCTTTTCTCTTTGGGACATATCGCGTCTGGTGGTGTCAGGCTGCAGCCCCGCCATGGATTAGGGCTATAGTTAGGGTTAGGGTTAGGGTTAGGGTTCGGCAATCCATTAAGTCTGGAGCCTCATGTGGAGGACGGTTAGAAAGGGCATGCGAAAGGGGATGCGTGGCTGCACCAAGAAGCCAGCCACGACAGCTTTTCTCTTTTGGACAGGTCGCGTCTGGTGGTGTCAGGCTGCAGCCCTGCCAGAAATTCAGGCTAGGGTTAGGGTTAGGGTTAGGGTTAGGGTTCGGCGATCCATGAAGTCTGGAGCCTCATGTGGAGTACGGTTAGAAAGGGCATGCGAAAGGGGATGTATGGCTGCACCAAAAAGCCACCCACGACAGCTTTTCTCTTTGGGACAGGTCGGGTCTGGTGGTGTCAGGGTGCAGCCCCACCAGAGATTTGGGCTAGGGTTAGGTTTAGGGTTAGGGTTAGGGTTCGGCGATCCATGAAGTCTGGAGCCTCATGTGGAGTGCGGTTAGAAAGGGCATGCGCAAGGGGATGCGAGGCTGCACTAAAAAGCCAGCCACGACAGATTTTCTCTTTGGGACAGATCGCGTCTGGTGGTGTCAGGGTGCAGCTCAACCAGAGATTAGGCCTAGGGTTAGGGTTAGGGTTAGGGTTCGGCGAACTATGAAGTCTGGAGCCTCATGTGGAGGACGGTTAGAAAGGGCATGCAAAAGGGGATGCGTGGCTGCACCAAGAAGCCAGCCACAACAGCTTTTCTCTTTGGGACAGATCGCGTCTGGTGGTGTCAGGCTGCAGCCCCACCAGGGATTAGGGCTACAGTTAGGGCTAGGGTTAGGGTTAGGGTTCGGCGAACTATGAAGTCTGGAGCCTCATGTGGAGTATGTGTAGAAAGGGCATGCAAAAGGGGATGCGTGGCTGCACCAAGAAGCCAGCCACGACAGCTTTTCTCTTTCGGACAGGTCGCGTCTGGTGGTGTCAGGCTGCAGCCCCACCAGGGATTAGGGCTACAGTTACGCTTAGGGTGAGGGTTCGGCGATCCATGAAGTCTGGAGCCTCATGTGGAGGACGGTTAGAAAGGGCATGCGAAAGGGGATGCGTGGCTGCACCAAGAAGCCAGCCACGACAGCTTTTCTCTTTGGGACAGACAAGGTCATGTGGTATCAGGGGGCAGCGACGCCAGAGATTAGGAATACGGTTAGGGTTAGGGTTAGGGTTATGGTTCGGCGATCCATGAAGTCTGGCGCCTCATGTGGAGAACGGTTAGAAAGGGCATGCGAAAGGGGATGCGTGGCTGCACCAAGAAGCCAGCCACGACAGCTTTTCTCTTTGGGACAGGTCGCGTCTGGTGGTGTCAGGCTGCAGCCCCACCAGGGATTAGGGCTACAGTTAGGGTTAGGGTTAGGGTTAGGGTTCAGCAAACTATGAAGTCTGGAGCCTCATGTGGAGTAAGGTTAGAAAGGGCATGCGAAAGGGGATGCGTGGCTGCACCAAGAAGCCAGCCACGACAGCTTTTCTCTTTGGGACAGGTCGCTTCTGGTGGTGTCAGGCTGCAGCCCTGCCAGAAATTCAGGCTAGGGTTAGGGTTAGGGTTAGGGTTAGGGTTCGGCGATCCATGAAGTCTGGAGCCTCATGTGGAGTACGGTTAGAAAGGGCATGCGAAAGGGGATGCGTGGCTGCACCAAGAAGCCAGCCACGACAGCTTTTCTTTTTGGGACAGGTTGGGTCATGTGGTATCAGGGGGCAGCCCCACCAGAGTTTAGGGCTAGGGTTAGGGTTAGGGTTAGGGTTAGGGTTAGGTTTCGGCAATTCATGAAGTCTGGCGCCTCATGTGGAGTACGGTTAGAAAGGGCATGCGAAAGGGGATGCGTGGCTGCACCAAGAAGCCAACAAAGACAGCTTTTCTCTTTGGGACAGATCGCGTCTGGTGGTGTCAGGCTGCAGCCCCGCCATGGATTAGGGCTATAGTTAGGGTTAGGGTTAGGGTTAGGGTTCGGCAATCCATTAAGTCTGGAGCCTCATGTGGAGGACGGTTAGAAAGGGCATGCGAAAGGGGATGCGTGGCTGCACCAAGAAGCCAGCCACGACAGCTTTTCTCTTTTGGACAGGTCGCGTCTGGTGGTGTCAGGCTGCAGCCCTGCCAGAAATTCAGGCTAGGGTTAGGGTTAGGGTTAGGGTTAGGGTTCGGCGATCCATGAAGTCTGGAGCCTCATGTGGAGTACGGTTAGAAAGGGCATGCGAAAGGGGATGCGTGGCTGCACCAAGAAGCCAGCCACGACAGCTTTTCTCTTTGGGACAGATCGCGTCTGGTGGTGTCAGGCTGCAGCCCCACCAGGGATTAGGGCTACAGTTACGCTTAGGGTGAGGGTTCGGCGATCCATGAAGTCTGGAGCCTCATGTGGAGGACGGTTAGAAAGGGCATGCGAAAGGGGATGCGTGGCTGCACCAAGAAGCCAGCCACGACAGCTTTTCTCTTTGGGACAGACAAGGTCATGTGGTATCAGGGGGCAGCGACGCCAGAGATTAGGAATACGGTTAGGGTTAGGGTTAGGGTTATGGTTCGGCGATCCATGAAGTCTGGCGCCTCATGTGGAGAACGGTTAGAAAGGGCATGCGAAAGGGGATGCGTGGCTGCACCAAGAAGCCAGCCACGACAGCTTTTCTCTTTGGGACAGGTCGCGTCTGGTGGTGTCAGGCTGCAGCCCCACCAGGGATTAGGGCTACAGTTAGGGTTAGGGTTAGGGTTAGGGTTCGGCAAACTATGAAGTCTGGAGCCTCATGTGGAGTAAGGTTAGAAAGGGCATGCGAAAGGGGATGCGTGGCTGCACCAAGAAGCCAGCCAAGACTGCTTTTCTCTTTGGGACAGTTCGCTTCTGGTGGTGTCAGGCTGCAGCCCTGCCAGAAATTCAGGCTAGGGTTAGGGTTAGGGTTAGGGTTAGGGTTCGGCGATCCATGAAGTCTGGAGCCTCATGTGGAGTACGGTTAGAAAGGGCATGCGAAAGGGGATGCGTGGCTGCACCAAGAAGCCAGCCACGACAGCTTTTCTTTTTGGGACAGGTTGGGTCATGTGGTATCAGGGGGCAGCCCCACCAGAGTTTAGGGCTAGGGTTAGGGTTAGGGTTAGGGTTAGGGTTAGGTTTCGGCAATTCATGAAGTCTGGCGCCTCATGTGGAGTACGGTTAGAATGGGCATGCGAAAGGGGATGCGTGGCTGCACCAAGAAGCCAACAAAGACAGCTTTTCTCTTTGGGACAGATCGCGTCTGGTGGTGTCAGGCTGCAGCCCCGCCATGGATTAGGGCTATAGTTAGGGTTAGGGTTAGGGTTAGGGTTCGGCAATCCATTAAGTCTGGAGCCTCATGTGGAGGACGGTTAGAAAGGGCATGCGAAAGGGGATGCGTGGCTGCACCAAGAAGCCAGCCACGACAGCTTTTCTCTTTTGGACAGGTCGCGTCTGGTGGTGTCAGGCTGCAGCCCTGCCAGAAATTCAGGCTAGGGTTAGGGTTAGGGTTAGGGTTAGGGTTCGGCGATCCATGAAGTCTGGAGCCTCATGTGGAGTACGGTTAGAAAGGGCATGCGAAAGGGGATGTATGGCTGCACCAAAAAGCCACCCACGACAGATTTTCTCTTTCGGACAGGTCGGGTCTGGTGGTGTCAGGGTGCAGCCCCACCAGAGATTAGGGCTAGGGTTAGGTTTAGGGTTAGGGTTAGGGTTCGGCGATCCATGAAGTCTGGAGCCTCATGTGGAGTACGGTTAGAAAGGGCATGCGAAAGGGGATGCGTGGCTGCACCAAGAAGCCAGCCACGACAGCTTTTCTCTTTGGGACAGATCGCGTCTGGTGGTGTCAGGCTGCAGCCCCACCAGGGATTAGGGCTACAGTTACGCTTAGGGTGAGGGTTCGGCGATCCATGAAGTCTGGAGCCTCATGTGGAGTAAGGTTAGAAAGGGCATGCGAAAGGGGATGCGTGGCTGCACCAAGAAGCCAGCCACGACAGCTTTTCTCTTTGGGACAGACAAGGTCATGTGGTATCAGGGGGCAGCGACGCCAGAGATTAGGAATACGGTTAGGGTTAGGGTTAGGGTTATGGTTCGGCGATCCATGAAGTCTGGCGCCTCATGTGGAGAACGGTTAGAAAGGGCATGCGAAAGGGGATGCGTGGCTGCACCAAGAAGCCAGCCACGACAGCTTTTCTCTTTGGGACAGGTCGCGTCTGGTGGTGTCAGGCTGCAGCCCCACCAGGGATTAGGGCTACAGTTAGGGTTAGGGTTAGGGTTAGGGTTCGGCAAACTATGAAGTCTGGAGCCTCATGTGGAGTAAGGTTAGAAAGGGCATGCGAAAGGGGATGCGTGGCTGCACCAAGAAGCCAGCCACGACAGCTTTTCTCTTTGGGACAGGTCGCTTCTGGTGGTGTCAGGCTGCAGCCCTGCCAGAAATTCAGGCTAGGGTTAGGGTTAGGGTTAGGGTTAGGGTTCGGCGATCCATGAAGTCTGGAGCCTCATGTGGAGTACGGTTAGAAAGGGCATGCGAAAGGGGATGCGTGGCTGCACCAAGAAGCCAGCCACGACAGCTTTTCTCTTTGGGACAGGTTGGGTCATGTGGTATCAGGGGGCAGCCCCACCAGAGTTTAGGGCTAGGGTTAGGGTTAAGGTTAGGGTTAGGGTTAGGTTTCGGCAATTCATGAAGTCTGGCGCCTCATGTGGAGTACGGTTAGAAAGGGCATGCGAAAGGGGATGCGTGGCTGCACCAAGAAGCCAACAAAGACAGCTTTTCTCTTTGGGACAGATCGCGTCTGGTGGTGTCAGGCTGCAGCCCCGCCATGGATTAGGGCTATAGTTAGGGTTAGGGTTAGGGTTAGGGTTCGGCAATCCATTAAGTCTGGAGCCTCATGTGGAGGACGGTTAGAAAGGGCATGCGAAAGGGGATGCGTGGCTGCACCAAGAAGCCAGCCACGACAGCTTTTCTCTTTTGGACAGGTCGCGTCTGGTGGTGTCAGGCTGCAGCCCTGCCAGAAATTCAGGCTAGGGTTAGGGTTAGGGTTAGGGTTAGGGTTCGGCGATCCATGAAGTCTGGAGCCTCATGTGGAGTACGGTTAGAAAGGGCATGCGAAAGGGGATGTATGGCTGCACCAAAAAGCCACCCACGACAGCTTTTCTCTTTGGGACAGGTCGGGTCATGTGGTATCAGGGGGCAGCCCCACCAGAGTTTAGGGCTAGGGTTAGGGTTAGGGTTAGGGTTAGGGTTAGGTTTCGGCAATTCATGAAGTCTGGCGCCTCATGTGGAGTGCGGTTAGAAAGGGCATGCGCAAGGGGATGCGAGGCTGCACCAAAAAGCCAGCCACGACAGATTTTCTCTTTGGGACAGATCGCGTCTGGTGGTGTCAGGGTGCAGCCCCACCAGAGATTAGGGCTAGGGTTAGGGTTAGGGTTAGGGTTCGGCGAACTATGAAGTCTGGAGCCTCATGTGGAGGACGGTTAGAAAGGGCATGCGAAAGGGGATGCGTGGCTGCACCAAGAAGCCAGCAAAGACAGCTTTTCTCTTTGGGACAGATCGCGTCTGGTGGTGTCAGGCTGCAGCCCCACCAGGGATTAGGGCTACAGTTAGGGCTAGGGTTAGGGTTAGGGTTCGGCGAACTATGAAGTCTGGAGCCTCATGTGGAGTATGTGTAGAAAGGGCATGCAAAAGGGGATGCGTGGCTGCACCAAGAAGCCAGCCACGACAGCTTTTCTCTTTCGGACAGGTCGCGTCTGGTGGTGTCAGGCTGCAGCCCTGCCAGAAATTCAGGCTAGGGTTAGGTTAAGGTTAGGGTTAGGGTTCGGCGATCCATGAAGTCTGGAGCCTCATGCGGAGCATGGTTAGAAAGGACATGCGAAAGGGAATGCGTGGCTGCACCAAGCAGCCAACCACGATAGCTTTTCTCTTTGGGACAGGTTGGGTCTGGTGTTGTCAGGCTGCAGCACCGTCAGAGATTAGGGGTAGGGTTAGGGTTAGGGTTAGGGTTAGGTTTTGGTGATCCATGAAGTCTGGAGCCTCATGTGGAGCATGGTTAGAAAGGGCATGAGAAAGGGGAAGCGTGGCTGCACCAAGAAGCCAGCAAAGACAGCTTTTCTCTTTTGGACAGACAAGGTCATGTGGTATCAGGGTGCAGCGACGCCAGAGATTAGGAATAGGGTTAGGGTTAGGGTTAGGGTTCGGCGATCCATGAAGTCTGGCGCCTCATGTGGAGTACGGTTAGAAAGGGCATGCGCAAGGGGATGCGTGGCTGCACCAAGAAGCCAGCCACGACAGCTATTCTCTTTGGTTGGGTGTGGTGTTGTAAGGCTGCAGACCCACCAGAGATTAGGGGTAGGGTTAGGGATAGGGTTAGGGTTAGGGTTCGGCGATCCATGAAGTCTGGAGCCTCATGTGGAGTACGGTTAGAAAGGGCATGTGAAAGGGGATGCGTGGCTGCACCAAGAAGCCAGCCACGACAGCTATTCTCTTTGGGACAGATCGCGTCTGGTGGTGTCAGGCTGCAGCCTTGCCAGAAATTCAGGCTAGGGTTAGGGTTAGGGTTAGGGTTAGGGTTCGGCGATCCATGAAGTCTGGCGCCTCATGTGGAGGACGGTTAGAAAGGGCATGCGAAAGGGGATGCGTGGCTGCAAAAGAAGCCAGCCACGACAGATTTTCTCTTTCGGACAGATCGCGTCTGGTGGTGTCAGGCTGCAGCCCTGCCAGAAATTCAGGCTAGGGTTAGGGTTAGGGTTAGGGTTAGGGTTCGGCGATCCATGAAATCTGGCGCTTCATGTGGTGTACGGTTGGAAAGGGCATTCGAAAGGGGATGCGTGGCTGCACCAAGAAGCCAGCCACGACAGCTTTTCTCTTTCGGACAGGTTGGGTCTGGTGTTGTCAGGCTGCAGCCCCGCCAGAGATTAGGGTTAGGGTTAGGGTTAGGGTTAGGGTTCGGTGATCCATGAAGTCTGGAGCCTCATGTGGAGTACAGTTAGAAAGGGCATGCGAAAGGGGATGCGTGGCTGCACCAAGAAGCCAGCCACAACAGCTTTTCTCTTTGGGACAGATCGCGTCTGGTGGTGTCAGGCTGCAGGCCTGCCAGAAATTCAGACTAGGGTTAGGGTTAGGGTTAGGGTTAGGGTTCGGCGATCCAGGAGGTCTGGAGCCTCGTGTGGAGTACGGTTAGAAAGGGCATGCGAAAGGGAATGCGTGGCTGCACCAAGAAGCCAGCCACGATAGCTTTTCTCTTTGGGACAGGTTGGGTCTGGTGTTGTCAGGCTGCAGCACCGTTAGAGATTAGGGGTAGGGTTAGGGTTAGGGTTAGGGTTAGGTTTCGGCGATCCATGAAGTCTGGAGCCTCATGTGGAGCATGGTTAGAAAGGGCATGAGAAAGGGGATGCGTGGCTGCACCAAGAAGCCAGCCACGACAGCTTTTCTCTTTGGGACAGATCGCATCTGGTGGTGTCAGGCTGCAGCCCTGCCAGAAATTCAGGCTAGGGTTAGGGTTAGGGTTAGGGTTAGGGTTCGGCGAACTATGAAGTCTGGAGCCTCATGTGGAGGACGGTTAGAAAGGGCATGCGAAAGGGGATACGTGGCTGCACCAAGAAGCCAGCCACGACAGCTTTTCTCTTTCGGACAGGTCGCGTCTGGTGGTGTCAGGCTGCAGCCCTGCTAGAAATTCAGGCTAGGGTTAGTGTTAGGGTTAGGGTTAGGGTTCGGCGATCCATGAAGTCTGGAGCCTCATGTGGAGTACGGTTAGAAAGGGCATGAGAAAGGGGATGCGTGGCTGCACCAAGAAGCCAGCCATGATAGCTTTTCTCTTTGCGACAGGTTGGGTGTGGTGTTGTAAGGCTGCAGCCCCACCAGAGATTAGGGGTAGGGTTAGGGTTAGGGTTCGGCGATCCATGAAGTCTGGAGCCTCATGTGGAGTGCGGTTAGAAAGTGCATGAGAAAGGGGATGCGTGGCTGCACCAAGAAGCCAGCCACGACAGCTTTTCTCTTTGGGACAGATCGCGTCTGGTGGTGTCAGGCTGCAGCCCCGCCAGGGATTAGGGCTACAGTTACGGTTAGGGTTAGGGTTCGGCGAACTATGAAGTCTGGAGCCTCATGTGGAGTACGGTTAGAAAGGACGTGCGAAAGGGGATGCGTGGCTGCACCAAGAAGCCAGCCACGACAGCTTTTCTCTTTGGGACAGGTCGCATCTGGTGGTGTCAGGGTGCAGCCCCGCCAGAGATTAGGGGTAGGGTTAGGGTTAGGGTTAGGGTTAGGTTTCGGCAATCCATGAAGTCTGGAGCCTCATGTGGAGCATGGTTAGAAAGGGCATGCGAAAGGGGATGCGTGGCTGCACCAAGAAGCCAGCAAAGACAGCCTTTCTATTTCGGACACATCGCGTCTGGTGGTGTCAGGGTGCAGCCCCACCAGAGATTAGGGCTAGGGTTAGGGTTAGGGTTAGGGTTAGGGTTCGGCGATCCATGAAGTCTGGAGCCTCATGTGGAGTACGGTTAGAAAGTGCATGAGAAAGGGGATGCGTGGCTGCACCAAGAAGCCAGCCACGACAGCTTTTCTCTTTGGGACAGATCGCGTCTGGTGGTTTCAGGCTGCAGCCCCGCCAGGGATTAGGGCTAGGGTTAGGGTTAGTGTTAGGGTTAGGGTTCGGTGATCCATGAAGTCTGGAGCCTCATGTGGAGTACGGTTAGAAAGGGCATGCAAAAGGGAATGCGTGGCTGCACCAAGAAGCCAGCCACGATAGCTTTTCTCTTTGGGACAGGTTGGGTCTGGTGTTGTCAGGCTGCAGCCCCGTCAGAGAGTAGGGGTAGGGTTAGGGTTAGGGTTAGGGTTAGGGTTAGGGTTCGGCGATCCATGAAGTCTGGCGCCTCATGTGGAGTACGGTTAGAAAGGGCATGAGAAAGGGGATGCGTGGCTGCACCAAGAAGCCAGCAAAGACAGCTTTTCTATTTCGGACAAAACGCGTTTGGTGGTGTCAGGGTGCAGCCCCACCAGAGATTAGGGCTAGGGTTAAGGTTCGGGTTAGGGTTAGGTTTAGGGTTCGGCGATCCATGAAGTCTGGAGCCTCATGTGGAGTACGGTTAGAAAGGGCATGCGAAAGGGGATGCGTGGCTGCACGAAGAAGCCAGCCACGATAGCTTTTCTCTTTGGGACAGGTTGGGTCTGGTGTTGTCAGGCTGCAGCACCATCAGAGATTAGGGGTAGGATTATGGTTAGGGTTAGGGTTAGGTTTCGGCAATCCATGAAGTCTGGAGCCTCATGTGGAGCATGGTTAGAAAGGGCATGCGAAAGGGGATGCGTGGCTGCACCAAGAAGCCAGCAAAGACAGCTTTTCTCTTTAGAACAGATCGCGTCTGGTGGTGTCAGGGTGCAGCCCCAACAGAGATTAGGGGTAGGGTTAGGGTTAGGGTTAGGGTTCGGCGATCCATGAAGTCTGGCGCCTCATGTGGAGGATGGTTAGAAAGGGCATGCGAAAGGGGATGCGTGGCTGCACCAAGAAGCCAGCAAAGACAGATTTTCTATTTCGGACAGATCGCATCTGGTGGTGTCAGGGTGTAGCCCCAACAGAGATTTGGGGTAGGGTTAGGGTTAGGGTTAGGGTTCGGCGATCCATGAAGTCTGGAGCCTCATGTGGAGTACGGTTAGAAAGTTCATGAGAAAGGGGATGCCTGGCTGCACCAAGAAGCCAGCCACGACAGCTTTTCTCTTTGGGACAGATCGCGTCTGGTGGTGTCAGGCTGCAGCCCCGCCAGGGATTAGGGCTAGGGTTAGGGTTAGGGTTAGGGTTAGGGTTCGGCGATCCATGAAGTCTGGAGCCTCATGTGGAGTATTGTTAGAAACAGCATACGCAAGGGGATGCGTGGCTGCACCAAGAAGCCAGCCACGACAGCTTTTCTCTTTGGGACAGATCGCGTCTGGTGGTGTCAGGCTGCAGCCCTGCCAGAAATTCAGGCTAGGGTTAGGGTTAGAGTTAGGGTTCGGCGATCCATGAAGTCTGGCGCCTCATATGGAGTACGGTTAGAAAGGGCATGCGAAAGGGGATGCGTGGCTGCACCAAGAAGCCAGCCACGACAGCTTTTCTCTTTGGGACAGATCGCGTCTGGTGGTGTCAGGGTGCAGCCCCACCAGAGATAAGGGCTAGGGTTAGGGTTAGGGTTAGGGTTAGGGTTCGGCAATCCATGAAGTCTGGAGCCTCATGTGGAGTACGGTTAGAAAGGGCATGAGAAAGGGGATGCGTGGCTGCACCAAGAATCCAGCCACGACAGCTTTTCTCTTTAGGACAGATCGCGACATATGGTATCAGGGTGAAGCGATGCCAGAGATTAGGAATACGGTTAGGGTTGGGGTTAGGGTTATGGTTCGGCGATCCATGAAGTCTGGAGCCTCATGTGGAGTACGGTTAGAAAGGGCATGCGAAAGGGGATGCGTGGCTGCACCAAGAAGCCAGCCACGACAGCTTTTCTATTTCGGACAGATCGCGTCTGGTGGTGTCAGGCTGCAGCCCCACCAGGGATTAGGGCTACAGTTACGCTTAGGGTGAGGGTTCGGCGATCCATGAAGTCTGGAGCCTCATGTGGAGTAAGGTTAGAAAGGGCATGCGAAAGGGGATGCGTGGCTGCACCAAGAAGCCAGCCACGACAGCTTTTCTCTTTGGGACAGACAAGGTCATGTGGTATCAGGGGGCAGCGACGCCAGAGATTAGGAATACGGTTAGGGTTAGGGTTAGGGTTATGGTTCGGCGATCCATGAAGTCTGGCGCCTCATGTGGAGAACGGTTAGAAAGGGCATGCGAAAGGGGATGCGTGGCTGCACCAAGAAGCCAGCCACGACAGCTTTTCTCTTTGGGACAGGTCGCGTCTGGTGGTGTCAGGCTGCAGCCCCACCAGGGATTAGGGCTACAGTTAGGGTTAGGGTTAGGGTTAGGTTTCGGCAAACTATGAAGTCTGGAGCCTCATGTGGAGTAAGGTTAGAAAGGGCATGCGAAAGGGGATGCGTGGCTGCACCAAGAAGCCAGCCACGACAGCTTTTCTCTTTGGGACAGGTCGCTTCTGGTGGTGTCAGGCTGCAGCCCTGCCAGAAATTCAGGCTAGGGTTAGGGTTAGGGTTAGGGTTAGGGTTCGGCGATCCATGAAGTCTGGAGCCTCATGTGGAGTACGGTTAGAAAGGGCATGCGAAAGGGGATGCGTGGCTGCACCAAGAAGCCAGCCACGACAGCTTTTCTCTTTGGGACAGGTTGGGTCATGTGGTATCAGGGGGCAGCCCCACCAGAGTTTAGGGCTAGGGTTAGGGTTAAGGTTAGGGTTAGGGTTAGGTTTCGGCAATTCATGAAGTCTGGCGCCTCATGTGGAGTACGGTTAGAAAGGGCATGCGAAAGGGGATGCGTGGCTGCACCAAGAAGCCAACAAAGACAGCTTTTCTCTTTGGGACAGATCGCGTCTGGTGGTGTCAGGCTGCAGCCCCGCCATGGATTAGGGCTATAGTTAGGGTTAGGGTTAGGGTTAGGGTTCGGCAATCCATTAAGTCTGGAGCCTCATGTGGAGGACGGTTAGAAAGGGCATGCGAAAGGGGATGCGTGGCTGCACCAAGAAGCCAGCCACGACAGCTTTTCTCTTTTGGACAGGTCGCGTATGGTGGTGTCAGGCTGCAGCCCTGCCAGAAATTCAGGCTAGGGTTAGGGTTAGGGTTAGGGTTAGGGTTCGGCGATCCATGAAGTCTGGAGCCTCATGTGGAGTACGGTTAGAAAGGGCATGCGAAAGGGGATGTATGGCTGCACCAAAAAGCCACCCACGACAGCTTTTCTCTTTGGGACAGGTCGGGTCTGGTGGTATCAGGGGGCAGCCCCACCAGAGTTTAGGGCTAGGGTTAGGGTTAGGGTTAGGGTTAGGGTTAGGTTTCGGCAATTCATGAAGTCTGGCGCCTCATGTGGAGTGCGGTTAGAAAGGGCATGCGCAAGGGGATGCGAGGCTGCACCAAAAAGCCAGCCACGACAGATTTTCTCTTTGGGACAGATCGCGTCTGGTGGTGTCAGGGTGCAGCCCCACCAGAGATTAGGGCTAGGGTTAGGGTTAGGGTTAGGGTTCGGCGAACTATGAAGTCTGGAGCCTCATGTGGAGGACGGTTAGAAAGGGCATGCGAAAGGGGATGCGTGGCTGCACCAAGAAGCCAGCAAAGACAGCTTTTCTCTTTGGGACAGATCGCGTCTGGTGGTGTCAGGCTGCAGCCCCACCAGGGATTAGGGCTACAGTTAGGGCTAGGGTTAGGGTTAGGGTTCGGCGAACTATGAAGTCTGGAGCCTCATGTGGAGTATGTGTAGAAAGGGCATGCAAAAGGGGATGCGTGGCTGCACCAAGAAGCCAGCCACGACAGCTTTTCTCTTTCGGACAGGTCGCGTCTGGTGGTGTCAGGCTGCAGCCCTGCCAGAAATTCAGGCTAGGGTTAGGTTAAGGTTAGGGTTAGGGTTCGGCGATCCATGAAGTCTGGAGCCTCATGCGGAGCATGGTTAGAAAGGACATGCGAAAGGGAATGCGTGGCTGCACCAAGCAGCCAACCACGATAGCTTTTCTCTTTGGGACAGGTTGGGTCTGGTGTTGTCAGGCTGCAGCACCGTCAGAGATTAGGGGTAGGGTTAGGGTTAGGGTTAGGGTTAGGTTTTGGTGATCCATGAAGTCTGGAGCCTCATGTGGAGCATGGTTAGAAAGGGCATGAGAAAGGGGAAGCGTGGCTGCACCAAGAAGCCAGCAAAGACAGCTTTTCTCTTTTGGACAGACAAGGTCATGTGGTATCAGGGTGCAGCGACGCCAGAGATTAGGAATAGGGTTAGGGTTAGGGTTAGGGTTCGGCGATCCATGAAGTCTGGCGCCTCATGTGGAGTACGGTTAGAAAGGGCATGCGCAAGGGGATGCGTGGCTGCACCAAGAAGCCAGCCACGACAGCTATTCTCTTTGGTTGGGTGTGGTGTTGTAAGGCTGCAGACCCACCAGAGATTAGGGGTAGGGTTAGGGATAGGGTTAGGGTTAGGGTTCGGCGATCCATGAAGTCTGGAGCCTCATGTGGAGTACGGTTAGAAAGGGCATGTGAAAGGGGATGCGTGGCTGCACCAAGAAGCCAGCCACGACAGCTATTCTCTTTGGGACAGATCGCGTCTGGTGGTGTCAGGCTGCAGCCTTGCCAGAAATTCAGGCTAGGGTTAGGGTTAGGGTTAGGGTTAGGGTTCGGCGATCCATGAAGTCTGGCGCCTCATGTGGAGGACGGTTAGAAAGGGCATGCGAAAGGGGATGCGTGGCTGCAAAAGAAGCCAGCCACGACAGATTTTCTCTTTCGGACAGATCGCGTCTGGTGGTGTCAGGCTGCAGCCCTGCCAGAAATTCAGGCTAGGGTTAGGGTTAGGGTTAGGGTTAGGGTTCGGCGATCCATGAAATCTGGCGCTTCATGTGGTGTACGGTTGGAAAGGGCATTCGAAAGGGGATGCGTGGCTGCACCAAGAAGCCAGCCACGACAGCTTTTCTCTTTCGGACAGGTTGGGTCTGGTGTTGTCAGGCTGCAGCCCCGCCAGAGATTAGGGTTAGGGTTAGGGTTAGGGTTAGGGTTCGGTGATCCATGAAGTCTGGAGCCTCATGTGGAGTACAGTTAGAAAGGGCATGCGAAAGGGGATGCGTGGCTGCACCAAGAAGCCAGCCACAACAGCTTTTCTCTTTGGGACAGATCGCGTCTGGTGGTGTCAGGCTGCAGGCCTGCCAGAAATTCAGACTAGGGTTAGGGTTAGGGTTAGGGTTAGGGTTCGGCGATCCAGGAGGTCTGGAGCCTCGTGTGGAGTACGGTTAGAAAGGGCATGCGAAAGGGAATGCGTGGCTGCACCAAGAAGCCAGCCACGATAGCTTTTCTCTTTGGGACAGGTTGGGTCTGGTGTTGTCAGGCTGCAGCACCGTTAGAGATTAGGGGTAGGGTTAGGGTTAGGGTTAGGGTTAGGTTTCGGCGATCCATGAAGTCTGGAGCCTCATGTGGAGCATGGTTAGAAAGGGCATGAGAAAGGGGATGCGTGGCTGCACCAAGAAGCCAGCCACGACAGCTTTTCTCTTTGGGACAGATCGCATCTGGTGGTGTCAGGCTGCAGCCCTGCCAGAAATTCAGGCTAGGGTTAGGGTTAGGGTTAGGGTTAGGGTTCGGCGAACTATGAAGTCTGGAGCCTCATGTGGAGGACGGTTAGAAAGGGCATGCGAAAGGGGATACGTGGCTGCACCAAGAAGCCAGCCACGACAGCTTTTCTCTTTCGGACAGGTCGCGTCTGGTGGTGTCAGGCTGCAGCCCTGCTAGAAATTCAGGCTAGGGTTAGTGTTAGGGTTAGGGTTAGGGTTCGGCGATCCATGAAGTCTGGAGCCTCATGTGGAGTACGGTTAGAAAGGGCATGAGAAAGGGGATGCGTGGCTGCACCAAGAAGCCAGCCATGATAGCTTTTCTCTTTGCGACAGGTTGGGTGTGGTGTTGTAAGGCTGCAGCCCCACCAGAGATTAGGGGTAGGGTTAGGGTTAGGGTTCGGCGATCCATGAAGTCTGGAGCCTCATGTGGAGTGCGGTTAGAAAGTGCATGAGAAAGGGGATGCGTGGCTGCACCAAGAAGCCAGCCACGACAGCTTTTCTCTTTGGGACAGATCGCGTCTGGTGGTGTCAGGCTGCAGCCCCGCCAGGGATTAGGGCTACAGTTACGGTTAGGGTTAGGGTTCGGCGAACTATGAAGTCTGGAGCCTCATGTGGAGTACGGTTAGAAAGGACGTGCGAAAGGGGATGCGTGGCTGCACCAAGAAGCCAGCCACGACAGCTTTTCTCTTTGGGACAGGTCGCATCTGGTGGTGTCAGGGTGCAGCCCCGCCAGAGATTAGGGGTAGGGTTAGGGTTAGGGTTAGGGTTAGGTTTCGGCAATCCATGAAGTCTGGAGCCTCATGTGGAGCATGGTTAGAAAGGGCATGCGAAAGGGGATGCGTGGCTGCACCAAGAAGCCAGCAAAGACAGCCTTTCTATTTCGGACACATCGCGTCTGGTGGTGTCAGGGTGCAGCCCCACCAGAGATTAGGGCTAGGGTTAGGGTTAGGGTTAGGGTTAGGGTTCGGCGATCCATGAAGTCTGGAGCCTCATGTGGAGTACGGTTAGAAAGTGCATGAGAAAGGGGATGCGTGGCTGCACCAAGAAGCCAGCCACGACAGCTTTTCTCTTTGGGACAGATCGCGTCTGGTGGTTTCAGGCTGCAGCCCCGCCAGGGATTAGGGCTAGGGTTAGGGTTAGTGTTAGGGTTAGGGTTCGGTGATCCATGAAGTCTGGAGCCTCATGTGGAGTACGGTTAGAAAGGGCATGCAAAAGGGAATGCGTGGCTGCACCAAGAAGCCAGCCACTATAGCTTTTCTCTTTGGGACAGGTTGGTTGTGGTGTTGTAAGGCTGCAGCCCCACCAGAGATTAGGGGTAGGGTTAGGGTTAGGGTTAGGGTTAGGGTTCGGCGATCCATGAAGTCTGGAGCCTCATGTGGAGGACGGTTAGAAAGGGCATGAGAAAGGGGATGCGTGGCTGTACCAAGAAGCCAGCCACGACAGCTTTTCTCTTTGGGACAGACAAGGTCATGTGGTATCAGGCTGCAGACCCACCAGAGATTAGGAATACGGTTAGGGTTAGGGTTAGGGTTAGGGTTCGGCGATCCATGAAGTCTGGCGCCTCATGTGGAGTATGGTTAGAAAGGGCATGCGAAAGGGGATGCGTGGCTGCACCAAGAAGCCAGCCACGATAGCTTTTCTCTTTCGGACAGATCGCGTCTGGTGGTGTCAGGCTGCAGCCCCGTCAGAGAGTAGGGGTAGGGTTAGGGTTAGGGTTAGGGTTAGGGTTAGGGTTCGGCGATCCATGAAGTCTGGCGCCTCATGTGGAGTACGGTTAGAAAGGGCATGAGAAAGGGGATGCGTGGCTGCACCAAGAAGCCAGCAAAGACAGCTTTTCTATTTCGGACAAAACGCGTTTGGTGGTGTCAGGGTGCAGCCCCACCAGAGATTAGGGCTAGGGTTAAGGTTCGGGTTAGGGTTAGGTTTAGGGTTCGGCGATCCATGAAGTCTGGAGCCTCATGTGGAGTACGGTTAGAAAGGGCATGCGAAAGGGGATGCGTGGCTGCACGAAGAAGCCAGCCACGATAGCTTTTCTCTTTGGGACAGGTTGGGTCTGGTGTTGTCAGGCTGCAGCACCATCAGAGATTAGGGGTAGGATTATGGTTAGGGTTAGGGTTAGGTTTCGGCAATCCATGAAGTCTGGAGCCTCATGTGGAGCATGGTTAGAAAGGGCATGCGAAAGGGGATGCGTGGCTGCACCAAGAAGCCAGCAAAGACAGCTTTTCTCTTTGGGACAGATCGCGTCTGGTGGTGTCAGGGTGCAGCCCCAACAGAGATTAGGGGTAGGGTTAGGGTTAGGGTTAGGGTTCGGCGATCCATGAAGTCTGGCGCCTCATGTGGAGGATGGTTAGAAAGGGCATGCGAAAGGGGATGCGTGGCTGCACCAAGAAGCCAGCAAAGACAGATTTTCTATTTCGGACAGATCGCATCTGGTGGTGTCAGGGTGTAGCCCCAACAGAGATTTGGGGTAGGGTTAGGGTTAGGGTTAGGGTTCGGCGATCCATGAAGTCTGGAGCCTCATGTGGAGTACGGTTAGAAAGTTCATGAGAAAGGGGATGCCTGGCTGCACCAAGAAGCCAGCCACGACAGCTTTTCTCTTTGGGACAGATCGCGTCTGGTGGTGTCAGGCTGCAGCCCCGCCAGGGATTAGGGCTAGGGTTAGGGTTAGGGTTAGGGTTAGGGTTCGGCGATCCATGAAGTCTGGAGCCTCATGTGGAGTATTGTTAGAAACAGCATACGCAAGGGGATGCGTGGCTGCACCAAGAAGCCAGCCACGACAGCTTTTCTCTTTGGGACAGATCGCGTCTGGTGGTGTCAGGCTGCAGCCCTGCCAGAAATTCAGGCTAGGGTTAGGGTTAGAGTTAGGGTTCGGCGATCCATGAAGTCTGGCGCCTCATATGGAGTACGGTTAGAAAGGGCATGCGAAAGGGGATGCGTGGCTGCACCAAGAAGCCAGCCACGACAGCTTTTCTCTTTGGGACAGATCGCGTCTGGTGGTGTCAGGGTGCAGCCCCGCCAGGGATTAGGGCTAGGGTTAGGGTTAGGGTTAGGGTTAGGGTTCGGCAATCCATGAAGTCTGGAGCCTCATGTGGAGTACGGTTAGAAAGGGCATGAGAAAGGGGATGCGTGGCTGCACCAAGAATCCAGCCACGACAGCTTTTCTCTTTAGGACAGATCGCGACATATGGTATCAGGGTGAAGCGATGCCAGAGATTAGGAATACGGTTAGGGTTGGGGTTAGGGTTATGGTTCGGCGATCCATGAAGTCTGGAGCCTCATGTAGAGTACGGTTAGAAAGGGCATGCGAAAGGGGATGCGTGGCTGCACCAAGAAGCCAGCCACGACAGCTTTTCTCTTTGGGACAGATCGCGTCTGGTGGTGTCAGGCTGCAGCCCCGTCAGAGATTAGGGGTAGGGTTAGGGTTAGGGTTAGGGTTAGGGTTCGGCGATCCATGAAGTCTGGAGCCTCATGTGGAGTACGGTTAGAAAGGGCATGCGAAAGGGAAAGCGTGGCTGCACCAAGAAGCCAGCAAAGACAGCTTTTCTCTTTGGGACAGATCGCGTCTGGTGGTGTCAGGCTGCAGCCCCACCAGAGATTAGGGCAAGGGTTAGGGTTAGGGTTAGGGTTAGGGTTCGGCGAACTATGAAGTCTGGAGCCTCATGTGGAGTACGGTTAGAAAGGGCATGAGAAAGGGGATGCGTGGCTGCACCAAGAAGCCAGCCACGACAGCTTTTCTCTTTAGGACAGATCGCGACATATGGTATCAGGGTGAAGCGACGCCAGAGATTAGGAATACAGTTAGGGTTAGGGTTAGGGTTATGGTTCGGCGATCCATGAAGTCTGGAGCCTCATGTGGAGGACGGTTAGAAAGGGCATGCGAAAGGGGATGCGTGGCTGCACCAAGAAGCCAGCCACGACAGTTTTTCTCTTTGGGACAGATCGCGTCTGGTGGTGTCAGGCTGCAGCCCCACCAGGTATTAGGGCTACAGTTACGGTTAGGGTGAGGGTTCGGCGATCCATGAAGTCTGGAGCCTCATGTGGAGGACGGTTAGAAAGGGCATGCGAAAGGGGATGCGTGGCTGCACCAAGAAGCCAGCCACGACAGCTTTTCTCTTTGGGACAGATCGCGTCTGGTGGTGTCAGGCTGCAGCCCCGTCAGAGATTAGGGGTAGGGTTAGGGTTAGGGTTAGGGTTAGGGTTAGGGTTCGGCAATTCCTGAAGTCTGGAGCCTCATGTGGAGTACGGTTAGAAAGGGCATGCGAAAGGGGATGCATGGCTGCAACAAGAAGCCAGCCACAACAGCTTTTCTCTTTGGGACAGATCGTGTCTGGTGGTGTCAGGGTGCAGCCCCGCCAGGGATTAGGGCTACAGCTAGGGTTAGTGTTAGGGTTAGGGTTCGGCGAACTATGAAGTCTGGAGCCTCATGTGGAGTATGGTTAGAAAGGGCATGCGAAAGGGGATGCGTGGCTGCACCAAGAAGCCAGCCACGACAGCTTTTCTCTTTGGGACAGGTCGCGTCTGGTGGTGTCAGGCTGCAGCCCTGCCAGAAATTCAGGCTAGGGTTAGGGTTAGGGTTAGGGTTAGGGTTCGGCGATCCATGTAGTCTGGAGCCTCATGTGGAGTACGGTTAGAAAGGGCATGCGAAAGGGGATGCGTGGCTGCACCAAGAAGCCAGCCACGACAGCTTTTCTCTTTCGGACAGATCGCGTCTGGTGGTATCAGGCTGCAGCCCCGCCAGATATTAGGGCTAGGGTTAGGGTTAGGGTTAGGGTTAGGGTTCGGCGATCCATGAGGTCTGGAGCATCATGTGGAGGACAGTTAGAAAGGGCATGCGAAAGGGGATGCGTGGCTGCACCAAGAAGCCAGCCACGACAGCTTTTCTCTTTTGGACAGATCACATCTCTTGGTGTCAGGCTGCAGCCCCGCCATAGATTAGGGCTAGGGTTAGGGTTAGGGTTAGGGTTATGGTTCGGCAATCCATGAAGTCTGGCGCCTCATGTGGAGGACGGTTAGAAAGGGTATGAGAAAGGGAATGCGTGGCTGCACCAAGAAGCCAGCAAAGACAGCTTTTCTATTTCGGACAGATCGTGTCTCTTGGTGTCAGGCTGCAGCCCCGCCAGAGATTAGGGCTACAGTTAGGGTTAGGGTTAGGGTTCGGCGATCCATGAAGTCTGGAGCCTCATGTGGATTACGGTTAGAAAGGGCATGCGAAAGGGGATGCGTGGCTGCACCAAGAAGCCAGCCACGACAGCTTTTCTCTTTGGGACAGATCGCGTCTGGTGGTGTCAGGGTGCAGCCCCGTCAGAGATTAGGGTTAGGGTTAGGGTTAGGGTTAGGGTTAGGGTTCGGCGATCCATGAAGTCTGGAGCCTCATGTGGAGCATGGTGAGAAAGGGCATGCGAAAGGGGATGCGTGGCTGCACCAAGAAGCCAGCAAAGACTGCTTTTCTATTTCGGACAGATCGCGTATGGTGGTGTCAGGGTGCAGCCCCACCAGAGATTAGGGTTAGGGTTAGGGTTAGGGTTAGGGTTAGGGTTAGGTTTCGGCAATCCATGAAGTCTGGAGCCTCATGTGGAGTACGGTTAGAAAGGGCATGAGAAAGGGGATGCGTGGCTGCACCAAGAAGCCAGCAAAGACAGCTTTTCTCTTTCGGACAGATCGTGTCTGGTGGTGTCAGGCTGCAGCCCCGCCAGGGATTAGGGCTACAGTTAGGGTTAGGGTTAGGGTTAGGGTTCGGCAATCCATGAAGTCTGGAGCCTCATGTGGAGTACGGTTAGAAAGGGCATGCGAAAGGGGATGCGTGGCTGCACCAAGAAGCCAGCCACGACAGCTTTTCTCTTTGGGACAGGTCGCGTCTGGTGGTGTCAGGCTGCAGCCCTGCCAGAAATTCAGGCTAGGGTTAGGGTTAGGGTTAGGGTTAGGGTTCGGCGATCCATGTAGTCTGGAGCCTCATGTGGAGTACGGTTAGAAAGGGCATGCGAAAGGGGATGCGTGGCTGCACCAAGAAGCCAGCAAAGACTGCTTTTCTCTTTGGGACAGATCGCGTCTGGTGGTATCGGTCTGCATCCCCGCCAGAGATTAGGGCTAGGGTTAGGGTTAGGGTTAGGGTTAGGGTTCGGCGATCCATGAAGTCTGGAGCCTCATGTGGAGGACGGTTAGAAAGGGCATGCAAAAGGGGATGCGTGGCTGCACCAAGAAGCCAGCCACGACAGCTTTTCTCTTTTGGACAGATCACATCTCTTGGTGTCAGGCTGCAGCCCCACCATAGATTAGGGCTAGGGTTAGGGTTAGGGTTAGGGTTCGGCGATCCATGAAGTCTGGAGCCTCATGTGGAGTACGGTTAGAAAGGGCATGAGAAAGGGGATGCGTGGCTGCACCAAGAAGCCAGCCACGACAGCTTTTCTCTTTGGGACAGGTTGGGTCATGTGGTATCAGGGGGCAGCCCCGCCAGAGTTTAGGGCTAGGGTTAGGGTTAGGGTTAGGGTTAGGTTTCGGCAATTCATGAAGTCTGGCGCCTCATGTGGAGTACGGTTAGAAAGGGCATGCGAAAGGGGATGCATGGCTGCACCAAGAAGCCAGCCACGACAGCTTTTCTCTTTTGGACAGATCACATCTCTTGGTGTCAGGCTGCAGCCTGCCAGAGATTAGGGCTAGGGTTAGGGTTAGGGTTAGGGTTATGGTTCGGCGATCCATGAAGTCTGGAGCCTCATGTGGAGTACGGTTAGAAAGGGCATGCGAAAGGGGATGCATGGCTGCAACAAGAAGCCAGCCACAACAGCTTTTCTCTTTGGGACAGATCGCGTCTGGTGGTGTCAGGGTGCAGGACGCCAGAGATTAGGGATAGGGTTAGGGTTAGGGTTAGGGTTATGGTTCGGCGATCCATGAAGTCTGGAGTCTCATGTGGAGTATGGTTAGAAAGGGCATGCGAAAGGGGATGCGTGGCTGCACCAAGAAGCCAGCCACGACAGCTTTTCTCTTTTGGACAGATCACATCTCTTGGTGTCAGGCTGCAGCCCCACCATAGATTAGGGCTAGGGTTAGGGTTAGGGTTAGGGTTAGGGTTCGGCGATCCATGAAGTCTGGAGCCTCATGTGGAGTACGGTTAGAAAGGGCATGCGAAAGGGGATGTATGGCTGCACCAAAAAGCCACCCACGACAGCTTTTGTCTTTCGGACAGGTCGGGTCTGGTGGTGTCAGGGTGCAGCCCCACCAGAGATTAGGGCTAGGGTTAGGGTTAGGGTTAGGGTTAGGGTTCGGCGATCCATGAAGTCTGGAGCCTCATGTGGAGTACGGTTAGAAAGGGCATGCGAAAGGGGATGCGTGGCTGCACCAAAAAGCCACCCACGACAGATTTTCTCTTTGGGACAGGTCGCGTCTGGTGGTGTCAGGGTGCAGCCCCACCAGAGATTAGGGCTAGGGTTAGGGTTAGGGTTAGGGTTCGGCGAACTATGAAGTCTGGAGCCTCATGTGGAGGACGGTTAGAAAGGGCATGCGAAAGGGGATGCGTGGCTGCACCAAGAAGCCAGCCACGACAGTTTTTCTCTTTGGGACAGATCGCGTCTGGTGGTGTCAGGCTGCAGCCCCGTCAGAGATTAGGGGTAGGGTTAGGGTTAGGGTTAGGGTTAGGGTTCGGCGATCCATGAAGTCTGGAGCCTCATGTGGAGCATGGTTAGAAAGGGCATGCGAAAGGGGATGCGTGGCTGCACCAAGAAGCCAGCCACGACAGCTTTTCTATTTCAGACAGATCGCGTCTGGTGGTGTCAGGGTGCAGCCCCCCAGAGATTAGGGCTAGGGTTAGGGTTAGGGTTAGGGTTAGGGTTAGGGTTCGGCAATTCCTGAAGTCTGGAGCCTCATGTGGAGTACGGTTAGAAAGGGCATGCGAAAGGGGATGCATGGCTGCAACAAGAAGCCAGCCACAACAGCTTTTCTCTTTGGGACAGATCGTGTCTGGTGGTGTCAGGGTGCAGCCCCGCCAGGGATTAGGGCTACAGCTAGGGTTAGTGTTAGGGTTAGGGTTCGGCGAACTATGAAGTCTGGAGCCTCATGTGGAGTATGGTTAGAAAGGGCATGCGAAAGGGGATGCGTGGCTGCACCAAGAAGCCAGCCACGACAGCTTTTCTCTTTGGGACAGGTCGCGTCTGGTGGTGTCAGGCTGCAGCCCTGCCAGAAATTCAGGCTAGGGTTAGGGTTAGGGTTAGGGTTAGGGTTCGGCGATCCATGTAGTCTGGAGCCTCATGTGGAGTACGGTTAGAAAGGGCATGCGAAAGGGGATGCGTGGCTGCACCAAGAAGCCAGCCACAACAGCTTTTCTCTTTGGGACAGATCGCGTCTGGTGGTATCAGGCTGCAGCCCCGCCAGATATTAGGGCTAGGGTTAGGGTTAGGGTTAGGGTTAGGGTTCGGCGATCCATGAGGTCTGGAGCCTCATGTGGAGGACAGTTAGAAAGGGCATGCGAAAGGGGATGCGTGGCTGCACCAAGAAGCCAGCCACGACAGCTTTTCTCTTTTGGACAGATCACATCTCTTGGTGTCAGGCTGCAGCCCCGCCATAGATTAGGGCTAGGGTTAGGGTTAGGGTTAGGGTTATGGTTCGGCAATCCATGAAGTCTGGCGCCTCATGTGGAGGACGGTTAGAAAGGGCATGCGAAAGGGGATGCGTGGCTGCACCAAGAAGCCAGCCACGACAGCTTTTCTCTTTGGGACAGGTCGCGTCTGGTGGTGTCAGGGTGCAGCCCCCCAGAGATTAGGGCTAGGGTTAGGGTTAGGGTTAGGGTTAGGGTTAGGGTTCGGCAATTCCTGAAGTCTGGAGCCTCATGTGGAGTACGGTTAGAAAGGGCATGCGAAAGGGGATGCATGGCTGCAACAAGAAGCCAGCCACAACAGCTTTTCTCTTTGGGACAGATCGTGTCTGGTGGTGTCAGGGTGCAGCCCCGCCAGGGATTAGGGCTACAGCTAGGGTTAGTGTTAGGGTTAGGGTTCGGCGAACTATGAAGTCTGGAGCCTCATGTGGAGTATGGTTAGAAAGGGCATGCGAAAGGGGATGCGTGGCTGCACCAAGAAGCCAGCCACGACAGCTTTTCTCTTTGGGACAGGTCGCGTCTGGTGGTGTCAGGCTGCAGCCCTGCCAGAAATTCAGGCTAGGGTTAGGGTTAGGGTTAGGGTTAGGGTTCGGCGATCCATGTAGTCTGGAGCCTCATGTGGAGTACGGTTAGAAAGGGCATGCGAAAGGGGATGCGTGGCTGCACCAAGAAGCCAGCCACGACAGCTTTTCTCTTTCGGACAGATCGCGTCTGGTGGTATCAGGCTGCAGCCCCGCCAGATATTAGGGCTAGGGTTAGGGTTAGGGTTAGGGTTAGGGTTCGGCGATCCATGAGGTCTGGAGCATCATGTGGAGGACAGTTAGAAAGGGCATGCGAAAGGGGATGCGTGGCTGCACCAAGAAGCCAGCCACGACAGCTTTTCTCTTTTGGACAGATCACATCTCTTGGTGTCAGGCTGCAGCCCCGCCATAGATTAGGGCTAGGGTTAGGGTTAGGGTTAGGGTTATGGTTCGGCAATCCATGAAGTCTGGCGCCTCATGTGGAGGACGGTTAGAAAGGGTATGAGAAAGGGAATGCGTGGCTGCACCAAGAAGCCAGCAAAGACAGCTTTTCTATTTCGGACAGATCGTGTCTCTTGGTGTCAGGCTGCAGCCCCGCCAGAGATTAGGGCTACAGTTAGGGTTAGGGTTAGGGTTCGGCGATCCATGAAGTCTGGAGCCTCATGTGGATTACGGTTAGAAAGGGCATGCGAAAGGGGATGCGTGGCTGCACCAAGAAGCCAGCCACGACAGCTTTTCTCTTTGGGACAGATCGCGTCTGGTGGTGTCAGGGTGCAGCCCCGTCAGAGATTAGGGTTAGGGTTAGGGTTAGGGTTAGGGTTAGGGTTCGGCGATCCATGAAGTCTGGAGCCTCATGTGGAGCATGGTGAGAAAGGGCATGCGAAAGGGGATGCGTGGCTGCACCAAGAAGCCAGCAAAGACTGCTTTTCTATTTCGGACAGATCGCGTATGGTGGTGTCAGGGTGCAGCCCCACCAGAGATTAGGGTTAGGGTTAGGGTTAGGGTTAGGGTTAGGGTTAGGTTTCGGCAATCCATGAAGTCTGGAGCCTCATGTGGAGTACGGTTAGAAAGGGCATGAGAAAGGGGATGCGTGGCTGCACCAAGAAGCCAGCAAAGACAGCTTTTCTCTTTCGGACAGATCGTGTCTGGTGGTGTCAGGCTGCAGCCCCGCCAGGGATTAGGGCTACAGTTAGGGTTAGGGTTAGGGTTAGGGTTCGGCAATCCATGAAGTCTGGAGCCTCATGTGGAGTACGGTTAGAAAGGGCATGCGAAAGGGGATGCGTGGCTGCACCAAGAAGCCAGCCACGACAGCTTTTCTCTTTGGGACAGGTCGCGTCTGGTGGTGTCAGGCTGCAGCCCTGCCAGAAATTCAGGCTAGGGTTAGGGTTAGGGTTAGGGTTAGGGTTCGGCGATCCATGTAGTCTGGAGCCTCATGTGGAGTACGGTTAGAAAGGGCATGCGAAAGGGGATGCGTGGCTGCACCAAGAAGCCAGCAAAGACTGCTTTTCTCTTTGGGACAGATCGCGTCTGGTGGTATCGGTCTGCATCCCCGCCAGAGATTAGGGCTAGGGTTAGGGTTAGGGTTAGGGTTAGGGTTCGGCGATCCATGAAGTCTGGAGCCTCATGTGGAGGACGGTTAGAAAGGGCATGCAAAAGGGGATGCGTGGCTGCACCAAGAAGCCAGCCACGACAGCTTTTCTCTTTGGGACAGATCACATCTCTTGGTGTCAGGCTGCAGCCCCACCATAGATTAGGGCTAGGGTTAGGGTTAGGGTTAGGGTTCGGCGATCCATGAAGTCTGGAGCCTCATGTGGAGTACGGTTAGAAAGGGCATGAGAAAGGGGATGCGTGGCTGCACCAAGAAGCCAGCCACGACAGCTTTTCTCTTTGGGACAGGTTGGGTCATGTGGTATCAGGGGGCAGCCCCGCCAGAGTTTAGGGCTAGGGTTAGGGTTAGGGTTAGGGTTAGGTTTCGGCAATTCATGAAGTCTGGCGCCTCATGTGGAGTACGGTTAGAAAGGGCATGCGAAAGGGGATGCGTGGCTGCACCAAGAAGCCAGCCACGACAGCTTTTCTCTTTGGGACAGATCGCGTCTGGTGGTGTCAGGCTGCAGCCTGCCAGAGATTAGGGCTAGGGTTAGGGTTAGGGTTAGGGTTATGGTTCGGCGATCCATGAAGTCTGGAGCCTCATGTGGAGTACGGTTAGAAAGGGCATGCGAAAGGGGATGCATGGCTGCAACAAGAAGCCAGCCACAACAGCTTTTCTCTTTGGGACAGATCGCGTCTGGTGGTGTCAGGGTGCAGGACGCCAGAGATTAGGGATAGGGTTAGGGTTAGGGTTAGGGTTATGGTTCGGCGATCCATGAAGTCTGGAGTCTCATGTGGAGTATGGTTAGAAAGGGCATGCGAAAGGGGATGCGTGGCTGCACCAAGAAGCCAGCCACGACAGCTTTTCTCTTTTGGACAGATCACATCTCTTGGTGTCAGGCTGCAGCCCCACCATAGATTAGGGCTAGGGTTAGGGTTAGGGTTAGGGTTAGGGTTCGGCGATCCATGAAGTCTGGAGCCTCATGTGGAGTACGGTTAGAAAGGGCATGCGAAAGGGGATGTATGGCTGCACCAAAAAGCCACCCACGACAGCTTTTGTCTTTCGGACAGGTCGGGTCTGGTGGTGTCAGGGTGCAGCCCCACCAGAGATTAGGGCTAGGGTTAGGGTTAGGGTTAGGGTTAGGGTTCGGCGATCCATGAAGTCTGGAGCCTCATGTGGAGTACGGTTAGAAAGGGCATGCGAAAGGGGATGCGTGGCTGCACCAAAAAGCCAGCCACGACAGCTTTTCTCTTTGGGACAGGTCGCGTCTGGTGGTGTCAGGGTGCAGCCCCACCAGAGATTAGGGCTAGGGTTAGGGTTAGGGTTAGGGTTCGGCGAACTATGAAGTCTGGAGCCTCATGTGGAGGACGGTTAGAAAGGGCATGCGAAAGGGGATGCGTGGCTGCACCAAGAAGCCAGCCACGACAGTTTTTCTCTTTGGGACAGATCGCGTCTGGTGGTGTCAGGCTGCAGCCCCACCAGAGATTAGGGCTACAGTTACGGTTAGGGTGAGGGTTCGGCGATCCATGAAGTCTGGAGCCTCATGTGGAGGACGGTTAGAAAGGGCATGCGAAAGGGGATGCGTGGCTGCACCAAGAAGCCAGCCACGACAGCTTTTCTCTTTGGGACAGATCGCGTCTGGTGGTGTCAGGCTGCAGCCCCGTCAGAGATTAGGGGTAGGGTTAGGGTTAGGGTTAGGGTTAGGGTTCGGCGATCCATGAAGTCTGGAGCCTCATGTGGAGCATGGTTAGAAAGGGCATGCGAAAGGGGATGCGTGGCTGCACCAAGAAGCCAGCCACGACAGCTTTTCTCTTTGGGACAGGTCGCGTCTGGTGGTGTCAGGGTGCAGCCCCGCCAGGGATTAGGGCTAGGGTTAGGGTTAGGGTTAGGGTTAGGGTTAGGGTTCGGCAATTCCTGAAGTCTGGAGCCTCATGTGGAGTACGGTTAGAAAGGGCATGAGAAAGGGGATGCATGGCTGCAACAAGAAGCCAGCCACAACAGCTTTTCTCTTTGGGACAGATCGTGTCTGGTGGTGTCAGGGTGCAGCCCCGCCAGGGATTAGGGCTACAGCTAGGGTTAGTGTTAGGGTTAGGGTTCGGCGAACTATGAAGTCTGGAGCCTCATGTGGAGTATGGTTAGAAAGGGCATGCGAAAGGGGATGCGTGGCTGCACCAAGAAGCCAGCCACGACAGCTTTTCTCTTTGGGACAGGTCGCGTCTGGTGGTGTCAGGCTGCAGCTCTGCCAGAAATTCAGGCTAGGGTTAGGGTTAGGGTTAGGGTTAGGGTTCGGCGATCCATGTAGTCTGGAGCCTCATGTGGAGTACGGTTAGAAAGGGCATGCGAAAGGGGATGCGTGGCTGCACCAAGAAGCCAGCCACGACAGCTTTTCTCTTTGGGACAGATCGCGTCTGGTGGTATCAGGCTGCAGCCCCGCCAGATATTAGGGCTAGGGTTAGGGTTAGGGTTAGGGTTAGGGTTCGGCGATCCATGAGGTCTGGAGCCTCATGTGGAGGACAGTTAGAAAGGGCATGCGAAAGGGGATGCGTGGCTGCACCAAGAAGCCAGCCACGACAGCTTTTCTCTTTTGGACAGATCACATCTCTTGGTGTCAGGCTGCAGCCCCGCCATAGATTAGGGCTAGGGTTAGGGTTAGGGTTAGGGTTATGGTTCGGCAATCCATGAAGTCTGGCGCCTCATGTGGAGGACGGTTAGAAAGGGTATGAGAAAGGGAATGCGTGGCTGCACCAAGAAGCCAGCAAAGACAGCTTTTCTATTTCGGACAGATCGTGTCTCTTGGTGTCAGGCTGCAGCCCCGCCAGAGATTAGGGCTACAGTTAGGGTTAGGGTTAGGGTTCGGCGATCCATGAAGTCTGGAGCCTCATGTGGATTACGGTTAGAAAGGGCATGCGAAAGGGGATGCGTGGCTGCACCAAGAAGCCAGCCACGACAGCTTTTCTCTTTGGGACAGATCGCGTCTGGTGGTGTCAGGGTGCAGCCCCGTCAGAGATTAGGGTTAGGGTTAGGGTTAGGGTTAGGGTTATGGTTCGGCGATCCATGAAGTCTGGAGCCTCATGTGGAGCATGGTGAGAAAGGGCATGCGAAAGGGGATGCGTGGCTGCACCAAGAAGCCAGCAAAGACTGCTTTTCTATTTCGGACAGATCGCGTATGGTGGTGTCAGGGTGCAGCCCCACCAGAGATTAGGGTTAGGGTTAGGGTTAGGGTTAGGGTTAGGGTTAGGTTTCGGCAATCCATGAAGTCTGGAGCCTCATGTGGAGTACGGTTAGAAAGGGCATGAGAAAGGGGATGCGTGGCTGCACCAAGAAGCCAGCAAAGACAGCTTTTCTCTTTGGGACAGATCGTGTCTGGTGGTGTCAGGCTGCAGCCCCGCCAGGGATTAGGGCTACAGTTAGGGTTAGGGTTAGGGTTAGGGTTCGGCGATCCATGTAGTCTGGAGCCTCATGTGGAGTACGGTTAGAAAGGGCATGCGAAAGGGGATGCGTGGCTGCACCAAGAAGCCAGCCACGACAGCTTTTCTCTTTGGGACAGGTCGCGTCTGGTGGTGTCAGGCTGCAGCCCTGCCAGAAATTCAGGCTAGGGTTAGGGTTAGGGTTAGGGTTAGGGTTCGGCGATCCATGTAGTCTGGAGCCTCATGTGGAGTACGGTTAGAAAGGGCATGCGAAAGGGGATGCGTGGCTGCACCAAGAAGCCAGCAAAGACTGCTTTTCTCTTTGGGACAGATCGCGTCTGGTGGTATCGGTCTGCATCCCCGCCAGAGATTAGGGCTAGGGTTAGGGTTAGGGTTAGGGTTAGGGTTCGGCGATCCATGAAGTCTGGAGCCTCATGTGGAGGACGGTTAGAAAGGGCATGCAAAAGGGGATGCGTGGCTGCACCAAGAAGCCAGCCACGACAGCTTTTCTCTTTTGGACAGATCACATCTCTTGGTGTCAGGCTGCAGCCCCACCATAGATTAGGGCTAGGGTTAGGGTTAGGGTTAGGGTTCGGCGATCCATGAAGTCTGGAGCCTCATGTGGAGTACGGTTAGAAAGGGCATGAGAAAGGGGATGCGTGGCTGCACCAAGAAGCCAGCCACGACAGCTTTTCTCTTTGGGACAGGTTGGGTCATGTGGTATCAGGGGGCAGCCCCGCCAGAGTTTAGGGCTAGGGTTAGGGTTAGGGTTAGGGTTAGGTTTCGGCAATTCATGAAGTCTGGCGCCTCATGTGGAGTACGGTTAGAAAGGGCATGCGAAAGGGGATGCATGGCTGCACCAAGAAGCCAGCCACGACAGCTTTTCTCTTTTGGACAGATCGCGTCTGGTGGTGTCAGGCTGCAGCCTGCCAGAGATTAGGGCTAGGGTTAGGGTTAGGGTTAGGGTTATGGTTCGGCGATCCATGAAGTCTGGAGCCTCATGTGGAGTACGGTTAGAAAGGGCATGCGAAAGGGGATGCATGGCTGCAACAAGAAGCCAGCCACAACAGCTTTTCTCTTTGGGACAGATCGCGTCTGGTGGTGTCAGGGTGCAGGACGCCAGAGATTAGGGATAGGGTTAGGGTTAGGGTTAGGGTTATGGTTCGGCGATCCATGAAGTCTGGAGTCTCATGTGGAGTATGGTTAGAAAGGGCATGCGAAAGGGGATGCGTGGCTGCACCAAGAAGCCAGCCACGACAGCTTTTCTCTTTTGGACAGATCACATCTCTTGGTGTCAGGCTGCAGCCCCACCATAGATTAGGGCTAGGGTTAGGGTTAGGGTTAGGGTTAGGGTTCGGCGATCCATGAAGTCTGGAGCCTCATGTGGAGTACGGTTAGAAAGGGCATGCGAAAGGGGATGTATGGCTGCACCAAAAAGCCACCCACGACAGCTTTTGTCTTTCGGACAGGTCGGGTCTGGTGGTGTCAGGGTGCAGCCCCACCAGAGATTAGGGCTAGGGTTACGGTTAGGGTTAGGGTTAGGGTTCGGCGATCCATGAAGTCTGGAGCCTCATGTGGAGTACGGTTAGAAAGGGCATGCGAAAGGGGATGCGTGGCTGCACCAAAAAGCCACCCACGACAGATTTTCTCTTTGGGACAGGTCGCGTCTGGTGGTGTCAGGGTGCAGCCCCACCAGAGATTAGGGCTAGGGTTAGGGTTAGGGTTAGGGTTCGGCGAACTATGAAGTCTGGAGCCTCATGTGGAGGACGGTTAGAAAGGGCATGCGAAAGGGGATGCGTGGCTGCACCAAGAAGCCAGCAAAGACAACTTTTCTCTTTGGGACAGATCGCGTCTGGTGGTGTCAGGCTGCAGCCCCGCCAGGGATTAGGGCTACAGTTAGGGCTAGGGTTAGGGTTAGGGTTCTGCGAACTATGAAGTCTGGAGCCTCATGTGGAGTATGTGTAGAAAGGGCATGCAAAAGGGGATGCGTGGCTGCACCAAGAAGCCAGCCACGACAGCTTTTCTCTTTCGGACAGGTCGCGTCTGGTGGTGTCAGGGTGCAGCCCTGCCAGAAATTCAGACTAGGGTTAGGGTTAGGGTTAGGGTTCGGCGATCCATGAAGTCTGGAGCCTCATGTGGAGTACGGTTAGAAAGGGCATGCGAAAGGGGATGCGTGGCTGCACCAAGAAGCCAGCCACGATAGCTTTTCTCTTTGGGACAGGTTGGGTCTGGTGTTGTCAGGCTGCAGCCCCACCAGAGATTAGGGGTAGGGTTAGGGTTAGGGTTAGGGTTAGGTTTCGGTGATCCATGAAGTCTGGAGCCTCATGTGGAGCATGGTTAGAAAGGGCATGAGAAAGGGGATGCGTGGCTGCACCAAGAAGCCAGCCACGACAGCTTTTCTCTTTGGGACGGACAAGGTCATGTGGTATCAGGGTGCAGCGACGCCGGAGATTAGGAATAGGGTTAGGGTTAGGGTTAGGGTTTGGCTATCCATGAAGTCTGGCGCCTCATGTGGAGTACGGTTAGAAAGGGCATGCGAAAGGGGATGCGTGGCTGCACCAAGAAGCCAGCCACGACAGATTTTCTATTTCGGACAGATCGCGTCTGGTGGTGTCAGGCTGCAGCCCCGCCAGAGATTCAGGCTAGGGTTAGGGTTCGGGTTAGGGTTAGGGTTCGGCGATCCATGAAATCTGGCGCTTCATGTGGAGGACGGTTAGAAAGGGCATTCGAAAGGGGATGCGTGGCTGCACCAAGAAGCCAGCCACGATAGCTTTTCTCTTTCGGACAGGTTGGGTCTGGTGTTGTCAGGCTGCAGCCCCGCCAGAGATTAGGGTTAGGGTTATGGTTAGGGTTAGGGTTAGGGTTCGGTGATCCATGAAGTCTGGAGCATCATGTGGAGTACGGTTAGAAAGGGCATGCGAAAGGGGATGCGTGGCTGCACCAAGAAGCCAGCCACGACAGCTTTTCTCTTTGGGACAGGTTGGGTCATGTGGTATCAGTCTGCATCCCCGCCAGAGAGTAGGGCTAGGGTTAGGGTTAGGGTTAGGGTTAGGTTTCGGCAATCCATGAAGTCTGGCACCTCATGTGGAGTACGGTTAGAAAGGGCATGCGAAAGGGGATGCGTGGCTGCACGAAAAAGCCAGCAAAGACAGCTTTTCTATTTCGGACAGATCGCGTCTGGTGGTGTCAGGGTGCAGCCCCACCAGAGATTAGGGCTAGGGTTCGGGTTAGGGTTAGGGTTAGGGTTCGGCGATCCATGAAGTCTGGAGCCTCATGTGGAGGACGGTTAGAAAGGGCATGCGAAAGGGGATGCGTGGCTGCACCAAGAAGCCAGCCATGACAGCTTTTCTCTTTGGGACAGGTTGGGTCATGTGGTATCAGTCTGCATCCCCGCCAGAGATTAGGGCTAGGGTTAGGGTTAGGGTTAGGGTTATGGTTCGGCGATCCATGAAGTCTGGAGCCTCATGTGGAGTACGGTTAGAAAGGGCATGCGAAAGGGGATGCATGGCTGCAACAAGAAGCCAGCCACAACAGCTTTTCTCTTTGGGACAGATCGCGTCTGGTGGTGTCAGGGTGCAGGACGCCAGAGATTAGGGATAGGGTTAGGGTTAGGGTTAGGGTTATGGTTCGGCGAACTATGAAGTCTGGAGCCTCATGTGGAGTACGGTTAGAAAGGGCATGCGAAAGGGGATGCGTGGCTGCACCAAGAAGCCAGCAAAGACAGCTTTTCTCTTTGGGACAAATCCAGCCTGGTGGTGTCAGGGTGCAGCCCCGCCAGGGATTAGGGCTACAGTTAGGGTTAGGGTTAGGGTTAGGGTTCGGCATTCCATTAAGTCTGGAGTCTCATGTGGAGTATGGTTAGAAAGGGCATGCGAAAGGGGATGCGTGGCTGCACCAAGAAGCCAGGCACGACAGCTTTTCTCTTTTGGACAGGTCGCGTCTGGTGGTGTCAGGCTGCAGCCCTGCCAGAAATTCAGGCTAGGGTTAGGGTTAGGGTTAGGGTTAGGGTTCGGTGATCCATGAAGTCTGGAGCCTCATGTGGAGTACGGTTAGAAAGGGCATGCGAAAGGGGATGTATGGCTGCACCAAAAAGCCACCCACGACAGCTTTTGTCTTTCGGACAGGTCGGGTCTGGTGGTGTCAGGGTGCAGCCCCACCAGAGATTAGGGCTAGGGTTAGGGTTAGGGTTAGGGTTAGGGTTCGGCGATCCATGAAGTCTGGAGCCTCATGTGGAGTGCGGTTAGAAAGGGCATGCGCAAGGGGATCCGTGGCTGCACCAAAAAGCCACCCACGACAGATTTTCTCTTTGGGACAGATCGCGTCTGGTGGTGTCAGGGTGCAGCCCCACCAGAGATTAGGGCTAGGGTAAGGGTTAGGGTGAGGGTTCGGCGATCCATGAAGTCTGGAGCCTCATGTGGAGGACGGTTAGAAAGGGCATGCAAAAGGGGATGCGTGGCTGCACCAAGAAGCCAGCAAAGACAGCTTTTCTCTTTGGGACAGATCGCGTCTGGTGGTGTCAGGCTGCAGCCCCGCCAGGGATTAGGGCTACAGTTAGGGCTAGGGTTAGGGTTAGGGTTCTGCGAACTATGAAGTCTGGAGCCTCATGTGGAGTATGTGTAGAAAGGGCATGCAAAAGGGGATGCGTGGCTGCACCAAGAAGCCAGCCACGACAGCTTTTCTCTTTCGGACAGGTCGCGTCTGGTGGTGTCAGGGTGCAGCCCTGCCAGAAATTCAGACTAGGGTTAGGGTTAGGGTTAGGGTTCGGCGATCCATGAAGTCTGGAGCCTCATGTGGAGTACGGTTAGAAAGGGCATGCGAAAGGGGATGCGTGGCTGCACCAAGAAGCCAGCCACGATAGCTTTTCTCTTTGGGACAGGTTGGGTCTGGTGTTGTCAGGCTGCAGCCCCGCCAGAGATTAGGGGTAGGGTTAGGGTTAGGGTTAGGGTTAGGTTTCGGTGATCCATGAAGTCTGGAGCCTCATGTGGAGCATGGTTAGAAAGGGCATGAGAAAGGGGATGCGTGGCTGCACCAAGAAGCCAGCCACGACAGCTTTTCTCTTTGGGACAGACAAGGTCATGTGGTATCAGGGTGCAGCGACGCCGGAGATTAGGAATAGGGTTAGGGTTAGGGTTAGGGTTCGGCGATCCATGAAGTCTGGCGCCTCATGTGGAGTACGGTTCGAAAGGGCATGCGAAAGGGGATGCGTGGCTGCAAAAGAAGCCAGCCACGACAGATTTTCTATTTTGGACAGATCGCGTCTGGTGGTGTCAGGCTGCAGCCCTGCCAGAAATTCAGGCTAGGGTTAGGGTTAGGGTTAGGGTTAGGGTTCGGCGATCCATGAAATCTGGCGCTTCATGTGGAGGACGGTTAGAAAGGGCATTCGAAAGGGGATGCGTGGCTGCACCAAGAAGCCAGCCACGATAGCTTTTCTCTTTCGGACAGGTTGGGTCTGGTGTTGTCAGGCTGCAGCCCCGCCAGAGATTAGGGTTAGGGTTATGGTTAGGGTTAGGGTTAGGGTTCGGTGATCCATGAAGTCTGGAGCATCATGTGGAGTACGGTTAGAAAGGGCATGCGAAAGGGGATGCGTGGCTGCACCAAGAAGCCAGCCACGACAGCTTTTCTCTTTGGGACAGGTTGGGTCATGTGGTATCAGTCTGCATCCCCGCCAGAGAGTAGGGCTAGGGTTACGGTTAGGGTTAGGGTTAGGTTTCGGCGATCCATGAAGTCTGGCACCTCATGTGGAGTACGGTTAGAAAGGGCATGCGAAAGGGGATGCGTGGCTGCACGAAAAAGCCAGCAAAGACAGCTTTTCTATTTCGGACAGATCGCGTCTGGTGGTGTCAGGGTGCAGCCCCACCAGAGATTAGGGCTAGGGTTCGGGTTAGGGTTAGGGTTAGGGTTCGGCGATCCATGAAGTCTGGAGCCTCATGTGGAGGACGGTTAGAAAGGGCATGCGAAAGGGGATGCGTGGCTGCACCAAGAAGCCAGCCATGACAGCTTTTCTCTTTGGGACAGGTTGGGTCATGTGGTATCAGTCTGCATCCCCGCCAGAGATTAGGGCTAGGGTTAGGGTTAGGGTTAGGGTTATGGTTCGGCGATCCATGAAGTCTGGAGCCTCATGTGGAGTACGGTTAGAAAGGGCATGCGAAAGGGGATGCATGGCTGCAACAAGAAGCCAGCCACAACAGCTTTTCTCTTTGGGACAGATCGCGTCTGGTGGTGTCAGGGTGCAGGACGCCAGAGATTAGGGATAGGGTTAGGGTTAGGGTTAGGGTTATGGTTCGGCGAACTATGAAGTCTGGAGCCTCATGTGGAGTACGGTTAGAAAGGGCATGCGAAAGGGGATGCGTGGCTGCACCAAGAAGCCAGCAAAGACTGCTTTTCTCTTTCGGACAAATCCAGCCTGGTGGTGTCAGGGTGCAGCCCCGCCAGGGATTAGGGCTACAGTTAGGGTTAGGGTTAGGGTTAGGGTTCGGCATTCCATTAAGTCTGGAGTCTCATGTGGAGTATGGTTAGAAAGGGCATGCGAAAGGGGATGTATGGCTGCACCAAAAAGCCACCCACGACAGCTTTTGTCTTTCGGACAGGTCGGGTCTGGTGGTGTCAGGGTGCAGCCCCACCAGAGATTAGGGCTAGGGTTAGGGTTAGGGTTAGGGTTAGGGTTCGGCGATCCATGAAGTCTGGAGCCTCATGTGGAGTGCGGTTAGAAAGGGCATGCGCAAGGGGATCCGTGGCTGCACCAAAAAGCCACCCACGACAGATTTTCTCTTTGGGACAGATCGCGTCTGGTGGTGTCAGGGTGCAGCCCCACCAGAGATTAGGGCTAGGGTTAGGGTTAGGGTTAGGGTTCGGCGAACTATGAAGTCTGGAGCCTCATGTGGAGGACGGTTAGAAAGGGCATGCAAAAGGGGATGCGTGGCTGCACCAAGAAGCCAGCCACAACAGCTTTTCTCTTTGGGACAGATCGCGTCTGGTGGTGTCAGGCTGCAGCCCCGCCAGGGATTAGGGCTACAGTTAGGGCTAGGGTTAGGGTTAGGGTTCTGCGAACTATGAAGTCTGGAGCCTCATGTGGAGTATGTGTAGAAAGGGCATGCAAAAGGGGATGCGTGGCTGCACCAAGAAGCCAGCCACGACAGCTTTTCTCTTTCGGACAGGTCGCGTCTGGTGGTGTCAGGGTGCAGCCCTGCCAGAAATTCAGACTAGGGTTAGGGTTAGGGTTAGGGTTCGGCGATCCATGAAGTCTGGAGCCTCATGTGGAGTACGGTTAGAAAGGGCATGCGAAAGGGGATGCGTGGCTGCACCAAGAAGCCAGCCACGATAGCTTTTCTCTTTGGGACAGGTTGGGTCTGGTGTTGTCAGGCTGCATCCCCGCCAGAGATTAGGGGTAGGGTTAGGGTTAGGGTTAGGGTTAGGTTTCGGTGATCCATGAAGTCTGGAGCCTCATGTGGAGCATGGTTAGAAAGGGCATGAGAAAGGGGATGCGTGGCTGCACCAAGAAGCCAGCCACGACAGCTTTTCTCTTTGGGACAGACAAGGTCATGTGGTATCAGGGTGCAGCGACGCCGGAGATTAGGAATAGGGTTAGGGTTAGGGTTAGGGTTCGGCGATCCATGAAGTCTGGCGCCTCATGTGGAGTACGGTTAGAAAGGGCATGCGAAAGGGGATGCGTGGCTGCAAAAGAAGCCAGCCACGACAGATTTTCTATTTTGGACAGATCGCGTCTGGTGGTGTCAGGCTGCAGCCCTGCCAGAAATTCAGGCTAGGGTTAGGGTTAGGGTTAGGGTTAGGGTTCGGCGATCCATGAAATCTGGCGCTTCATGTGGAGGACGGTTAGAAAGGGCATTCGAAAGGGGATGCGTGGCTGCACCAAGAAGCCACCCACGATAGCTTTTCTCTTTGGGACAGGTTGGGTCATGTGGTATCAGTCTGCATTCCCGCCAGAGAGTAGGGCTAGGGTTACGGTTAGGGTTAGGGTTAGGTTTCGGCGATCCATGAAGTCTGGCACCTCATGTGGAGTACGGTTAGAAAGGGCATGCGAAAGGGGATGCGTGGCTGCACGAAAAAGCCAGCAAAGACAGCTTTACTATTTCGGACAGATCGCGTCTGGTGGTGTCAGGGTGCAGCCCCACCAGAGATTAGGGCTAGGGTTCGGGTTAGGGTTAGGGTTAGGGTTCGGCGATCCATGAAGTCTGGAGCCTCATGTGGAGGACGGTTAGAAAGGGCATGCGAAACGGGATGCGTGGCTGCACCAAGAAGCCAGCCATGACAGCTTTTCTCTTTGGGACAGGTTGGGTCATGTGGTATCAGTCTGCATCCCCGCCAGAGATTAGGGCTAGGGTTAGGGTTAGGGTTAGGGTTATGGTTCGGCGATCCATGAAGTCTGGAGCCTCATGTGGAGTACGGTTAGAAAGGGCATGCGAAAGGGGATGCATGGCTGCAACAAGAAGCCAGCCACAACAGCTTTTCTCTTTGGGACAGATCGCGTCTGGTGGTGTCAGGGTGCAGGACGCCAGAGATTAGGGATAGGGTTAGGGTTAGGGTTAGGGTTATGGTTCGGCGAACTATGAAGTCTGGAGCCTCATGTGGAGTACGGTTAGAAAGGGCATGCGAAAGGGGATGCGTGGCTGCACCAAGAAGCCAGCAAAGACAGCTTTTCTCTTTGGGACAAATCCAGCCTGGTGGTGTCAGGGTGCAGCCCCGCCAGGGATTAGGGCTACAGTTAGGGTTAGGGTTAGGGTTAGGGTTCGGCATTCCATTAAGTCTGGAGTCTCATGTGGAGTATGGTTAGAAAGGGCATGCGAAAGGGGATGCGTGGCTGCACCAAGAAGCCAGCCACGACAGCTTTTCTCTTTTGGACAGGTCGCGTCTGGTGGTGTCAGGCTGCAGCCCTGCCAGAAATTCAGGCTAGGGTTAGGGTTAGGGTTAGGGTTAGGGTTCGGCGATCCATGAAGTCTGGAGCCTCATGTGGAGTACGGTTAGAAAGGGCATGCGAAAGGGGATGTATGGCTGCACCAAAAAGCCACCCACGACAGCTTTTGTCTTTCGGACAGGTCGGGTCTGGTGGTGTCAGGGTGCAGCCCCACCAGAGATTAGGGCTAGGGTTAGGGTTAGGGTTAGGGTTAGGGTTCGGCGATCCATGAAGTCTGGAGCCTCATGTGGAGTTCGGTTAGAAAGGGCATGCGCAAGGGGATCCGTGGCTGCACCAAAAAGCCACCCACGACAGATTTTCTCTTTGGGACAGATCGCGTCTGGTGGTGTCAGGGTGCAGCCCCACCAGAGATTAGGGCTAGGGTTAGGGTTAGGGTTAGGGTTCGGCGAACTATGAAGTCTGGAGCCTCATGTGGAGTACGGTTAGAAAGGGCATGCGAAAGGGGATGCGTGGCTGCAAAAGAAGCCAGCCACGACAGATTTTCTATTTTGGACAGATCGCGTCTGGTGGTGTCAGGCTGCAGCCCTGCCAGAAATTCAGGCTAGGGTTAGGGTTAGGGTTAGGGTTAGGGTTCGGCGATCCATGAAATCTGGCGCTTCATGTGGAGGACGGTTAGAAAGGGCATTCGAAAGGGGATGCGTGGCTGCACCAAGAAGCCAGCCACGATAGCTTTTCTCTTTCGGACAGGTTGGGTCTGGTGTTGTCAGGCTGCAGCCCCGCCAGAGATTAGGGTTAGGGTTATGGTTAGGGTTAGGGTTAGGGTTCGGTGATCCATGAAGTCTGGAGCATCATGTGGAGTACGGTTAGAAAGGGCATGCGAAAGGGGATGCGTGGCTGCACCAAGAAGCCAGCCACGACAGCTTTTCTCTTTGGGACAGGTTGGGTCATGTGGTATCAGTCTGCATCCCCGCCAGAGAGTAGGGCTAGGGTTAGGGTTAGGGTTAGGGTTAGGTTTCGGCGATCCATGAAGTCTGGCACCTCATGTGGAGTACGGTTAGAAAGGGCATGCGAAAGGGGATGCGTGGCTGCACGAAAAAGCCAGCAAAGACAGCTTTACTATTTCGGACAGATCGCGTCTGGTGGTGTCAGGGTGCAGCCCCACCAGAGATTAGGGCTAGGGTTCGGGTTAGGGTTAGGGTTAGGGTTCGGCGATCCATGAAGTCTGGAGCCTCATGTGGAGGACGGTTAGAAAGGGCATGCGAAAGGGGATGCGTGGCTGCACCAAGAAGCCAGCCATGACAGCTTTTCTCTTTGGGACAGGTTGGGTCATGTGGTATCAGTCTGCATCCCCGCCAGAGATTAGGGCTAGGGTTAGGGTTAGGGTTAGGGTTATGGTTCGGCGATCCATGAAGTCTGGAGCCTCATGTGGAGTACGGTTAGAAAGGGCATGCGAAAGGGGATGCATGGCTGCAACAAGAAGCCAGCCACAACAGCTTTTCTCTTTGGGACAGATCGCGTCTGGTGGTGTCAGGGTGCAGGACGCCAGAGATTAGGGATAGGGTTAGGGTTAGGGTTAGGGTTATGGTTCGGCGAACTATGAAGTCTGGAGCCTCATGTGGAGTACGGTTAGAAAGGGCATGCGAAAGGGGATGCGTGGCTGCACCAAGAAGCCAGCAAAGACAGCTTTTCTCTTTGGGACAAATCCAGCCTGGTGGTGTCAGGGTGCAGCCCCGCCAGGGATTAGGGCTACAGTTAGGGTTAGGGTTAGGGTTAGGGTTCGGCATTCCATTAAGTCTGGAGTCTCATGTGGAGTATGGTTAGAAAGGGCATGCGAAAGGGGATGCGTGGCTGCACCAAGAAGCCAGCCACGACAGCTTTTCTCTTTTGGACAGGTCGCGTCTGGTGGTGTCAGGCTGCAGCCCTGCCAGAAATTCAGGCTAGGGTTAGGGTTAGGGTTAGGGTTAGGGTTCGGCGATCCATGAAGTCTGGAGCCTCATGTGGAGTACGGTTAGAAAGGGCATGCGAAAGGGGATGTATGGCTGCACCAAAAAGCCACCCACGACAGCTTTTGTCTTTCGGACAGGTCGGGTCTGGTGGTGTCAGGGTGCAGCCCCACCAGAGATTAGGGCTAGGGTTAGGGTTAGGGTTAGGGTTAGGGTTCGGCGATCCATGAAGTCTGGAGCCTCATGTGGAGTGCGGTTAGAAAGGGCATGCGCAAGGGGATCCGTGGCTGCACCAAAAAGCCACCCACGACAGATTTTCTCTTTGGGACAGATCGCGTCTGGTGGTGTCAGGGTGCAGCCCCACCAGAGATTAGGGCTAGGGTTAGGGTTAGGGTTAGGGTTCGGCGAACTATGAAGTCTGGAGCCTCATGTGGAGGACGGTTAGAAAGGGCATGCGAAAGGGGATGCGTGGCTGCACCAAGAAGCCAGCAAAGACAGCTTTTCTCTTTGGGACAGATCGCGTCTGGTGGTGTCAGGCTGCAGCCCCGCCAGGGATTAGGGCTACAGTTAGGGCTAGGGTTAGGGTTAGGGTTCTGCGAACTATGAAGTCTGGAGCCTCATGTGGAGTATGTGTAGAAAGGGCATGCAAAAGGGGATGCGTGGCTGCACCAAGAAGCCAGCCACGACAGCTTTTCTCTTTCGGACAGGTCGCGTCTGGTGGTGTCAGGGTGCAGCCCTGCCAGAAATTCAGACTAGGGTTAGGGTTAGGGTTAGGGTTCGGCGATCCATGAAGTCTGGAGCCTCATGTGGAGTACGGTTAGAAAGGGCATGCGAAAGGGGATGCGTGGCTGCACCAAGAAGCCAGCCACGATAGCTTTTCTCTTTGGGACAGGTTGGGTCTGGTGTTGTCAGGCTGCAGCCCCGCCAGAGATTAGGGGTAGGGTTAGGGTTAGGGTTAGGGTTAGGTTTCGGTGATCCATGAAGTCTGGAGCCTCATGTGGAGCATGGTTAGAAAGGGCATGAGAAAGGGGATGCGTGGCTGCACCAAGAAGCCAGCCACGACAGCTTTTCTCTTTGGGACAGACAAGGTCATGTGGTATCAGGGTGCAGCGACGCCGGAGATTAGGAATAGGGTTAGGGTTAGGGTTAGGGTTCGGCGATCCATGAAGTCTGGCGCCTCATGTGGAGTACGGTTAGAAAGGGCATGCGAAAGGGGATGCGTGGCTGCAAAAGAAGCCAGCCACGACAGATTTTCTATTTTGGACAGATCGCGTCTGGTGGTGTCAGGCTGCAGCCCTGCCAGAAATTCAGGCTAGGGTTAGGGTTAGGGTTAGGGTTAGGGTTCGGCGATCCATGAAATCTGGCGCTTCATGTGGAGGACGGTTAGAAAGGGCATGCGAAAGGGGATGCGTGGCTGCACCAAGAAGCCAGCCAGGACATCTTTTCTCTTTGGGACAGAGAAGGTCATGTGGTATCAGTTTGCAGCGACGCCAGAGATTAGGGCTAGGGTTAGGGTTAGGGTTAGGGTTCGGCGATCCATGAAGTCTGGAGCCTCATGTGGAGCACGGTTAGAAAGGGCATGCGAAAGGGGATGCGTGGCTGCACCAAGAAGCCAGCCACAACAGCTTTTCTATTTCGGACAGGTCAGGTCTGTTGGTGTCAGGCTGCAGCCCCGCCAGGGATTAGGGCTACAGTTAGGGTTAGGGTTAGGGTTAGGGTTCGGCGATCCATGAAGTCTGGAGCCTCATGTGGAGCACGGTTAGAAAGGGCATGCGAAAGGGGATGCGTGGCTGCACCAAGAAGCCAGCCACAACAGCTTTTCTATTTCGGACAGGTCAGGTCTATTGGTGTCAGGCTGCAGCCCCGCCAGGGATTAGGGCTACAGTTAGGGTTAGGGTTAGGGTTAGGGTTCGGCGATCCATGAAGTCTGGAGCCTCATGTGGAGCACGGTTAGAAAGGGCATGCGAAAGGGGATGCGTGGCTGCACCAAGAAGCCAGCCACGACAGCTTTTCTCTTTGGGACAGGTCGCGTCTGGTGGTGTCAGGCTGCAGCCCTGCCAGAGATTAGGGCTAGGGTTAGGGTTAGGGTTAGGGTTAGGGTTCGGCGATCCATGAAGTCTGGCGCCTCATGTGGAGTACGGTTAGAAAGGGCATGCGAAAGGGGATGCGTGGCTGCACCAAGAAGCCAGCCACGACAGCTTTTCTCTTTGGGACAGGTTGGGTCTGGAAGTGTCAGGCTGCAGCCCCACCAGAGATTAGGGCTAGGGTTAGGGTTAGGGTTAGGGTTAGGGTTAGGGTTCGGCGATCCATGAAGTCTGGAGCCTCATATGGAGTACGGTTAGAAAGGGCATGCGAAAGGGGATGCGTGGCTGCACCAAGAAGCCAGCAAAGACTGCTTTTCTGTTTCGGACAGATCACGTCATGTGGTATCAGGGTGCAGCCCCGTCAGAGATTAGGGCTAGGGTTAGGGTTAGGGTTAGGGTTCGGCGATCCATGAAGTCTGGCGCCTCATGTGGAGTACGGTTAGAAAGGGCATGCGAAAGGGGATGCGTGGCTGCAAAAGAAGCCAGCCACGACAGATTTTCTATTTTGGACAGATCGCGTCTGGTGGTGTCAGGCTGCAGCCCTGCCAGAAATTCAGGCTAGGGTTAGGGTTAGGGTTAGGGTTAGGGTTCGGCGATCCATGAAATCTGGCGCTTCATGTGGAGGACGGTTAGAAAGGGCATGCGAAAGGGGATGCGTGGCTGCACCAAGAAGCCAGCCAGGACATCTTTTCTCTTTCGGACAGGTTGGGTCTGGTGTTGTCAGGCTGCAGCCCCGCCAGAGATTAGGGTTAGGGTTATGGTTAGGGTTAGGGTTAGGGTTCGGTGATCCATGAAGTCTGGAGCATCATGTGGAGTACGGTTAGAAAGGGCATGCGAAAGGGGATGCGTGGCTGCACCAAGAAGCCAGCCACGACAGCTTTTCTCTTTGGGACAGGTTGGGTCATGTGGTATCAGTCTGCATCCCCGCCAGAGAGTAGGGCTAGGGTTAGGGTTAGGGTTAGGGTTAGGTTTCGGCGATCCATGAAGTCTGGCACCTCATGTGGAGTACGGTTAGAAAGGGCATGCGAAAGGGGATGCGTGGCTGCACGAAAAAGCCAGCAAAGACAGCTTTACTATTTCGGACAGATCGCGTCTGGTGGTGTCAGGGTGCAGCCCCACCAGAGATTAGGGCTAGGGTTCGGGTTAGGGTTAGGGTTAGGGTTCGGCGATCCATGAAGTCTGGAGCCTCATGTGGAGGACGGTTAGAAAGGGCATGCGAAAGGGGATGCGTGGCTGCACCAAGAAGCCAGCCATGACAGCTTTTCTCTTTGGGACAGGTTGGGTCATGTGGTATCAGTCTGCATCCCCGCCAGAGATTAGGGCTAGGGTTAGGGTTAGGGTTAGGGTTATGGTTCGGCGATCCATGAAGTCTGGAGCCTCATGTGGAGTACGGTTAGAAAGGGCATGCGAAAGGGGATGCATGGCTGCAACAAGAAGCCAGCCACAACAGCTTTTCTCTTTGGGACAGATCGCGTCTGGTGGTGTCAGGGTGCAGGACGCCAGAGATTAGGGATAGGGTTAGGGTTAGGGTTAGGGTTATGGTTCGGCGAACTATGAAGTCTGGAGCCTCATGTGGAGTACGGTTAGAAAGGGCATGCGAAAGGGGATGCGTGGCTGCACCAAGAAGCCAGCCACGACAGCTTTTCTCTTTGGGACAAATCCAGCCTGGTGGTGTCAGTCTGCATCCCCGCCAGAGAGTAGGGCTAGGGTTAGGGTTAGGGTTAGGGTTAGGTTTCGGCAATCCATGAAGTCTGGCACCTCATGTGGAGTACGGTTAGAAAGGGCATGCGAAAGGGGATGCGTGGCTGCACCAAAAAGCCAGCAAAGACAGCTTTTCTATTTCGGACAGATCGCGTCTGGTGGTGTCAGGGTGCAGCCCCACCAGAGATTAGGGCTAGGGTTAGGGTTAGGGTTAGGGTTAGGGTTCGGCGATCCATGAAGTCTGGAGCCTCATGTGGAGTGCGGTTAGAAAGGGCATGCGCAAGGGGATCCGTGGCTGCACCAAAAAGCCACCCACGACAGATTTTCTCTTTGGGACAGATCGAGTCTGGTGGTGTCAGGGTGCAGCCCCACCAGAGATTAGGGCTAGGGTTAGGGTTAGGGTTAGGGTTCGGCGAACTATGAAGTCTGGAGCCTCATGTGGAGGACGGTTAGAAAGGGCATGCGAAAGGGGATGCGTGGCTGCACCAAGAAGCCAGCAAAGACAGCTTTTCTCTTTGGGACAGATCGCGTCTGGTGGTGTCAGGCTGCAGCCCCGCCAGGGATTAGGGCTACAGTTAGGGCTAGGGTTAGGGTTAGGGTTCTGCGAACTATGAAGTCTGGAGCCTCATGTGGAGTATGTGTAGAAAGGGCATGCAAAAGGGGATGCGTGGCTGCACCAAGAAGCCAGCCACGACAGCTTTTCTCTTTCGGACAGGTTGCGTCTGGTGGTGTCAGGGTGCAGCCCTGCCAGAAATTCAGACTAGGGTTAGGGTTAGGGTTAGGGTTCGGCGATCCATGAAGTCTGGAGCCTCATGTGGAGTACGGTTAGAAAGGGCATGCGAAAGGGAATGCGTGGCTGCACCAAGAAGCCAGCCACGATAGCTTTTCTCTTTGGGACAGGTTGGGTCTGGTGTTGTCAGGCTGCAGCCCCGCCAGAGATTAGGGGTAGGGTTAGGGTTAGGGTTAGGGTTAGGTTTCGGTGATCCATGAAGTCTGGAGCCTCATGTGGAGCATGGTTAGAAAGGGCATGAGAAAGGGGATGCGTGGCTGCACCAAGAAGCCAGCCACGACAGCTTTTCTCTTTGGGACAGACAAGGTCATGTGGTATCAGGGTGCAGCGACGCCGGAGATTAGGAATAGGGTTAGGGTTAGGGTTAGGGTTCGGCGATCCATGAAGTCTGGCGCCTCATGTGGAGTACGGTTAGAAAGGGCATGCGAAAGGGGATGCGTGGCTGCAAAAGAAGCCAGCCACGACAGATTTTCTATTTTGGACAGATCGCGTCTGGTGGTGTCAGGCTGCAGCCCTGCCAGAAATTCAGGCTAGGGTTAGGGTTAGGGTTAGGGTTAGGGTTCGGCGATCCATGAAATCTGGCGCTTCATGTGGAGTACGGTTAGAAAGGGCATTCGAAAGGGGATGCGTGGCTGCACCAAGAAGCCAGCCACGATAGCTTTTCTCTTTCGGACAGGTTGGGTCTGGTGTTGTCAGGCTGCAGCCCCGCCAGAGATTAGGGTTAGGGTTATGGTTAGGGTTAGGGTTAGGGTTCGTTGATCCATGAAGTCTGGAGCCTCATGTGGAGTACGGTTAGAAAGGGCATGCGAAAGGGGATGCGTGGCTGCACCAAGAAGCCAGCCACGACAGCTTTTCTCTTTGGGACAGGTTGGGTCATGTGGTATCAGTCTGCATCCCCGCCAGAGATTAGGGCTAGGGTTAGGGTTAGGGTTAGGGTTAGGTTTCGGCAATCCATGAAGTCTGGCACCTCATGTGGAGTACGGTTAGAAAGGGCATGCGAAAGGGGATGCGTGGCTGCACCAAAAAGCCAGCAAAGACAGCTTTTCTCTTTGGGACAGGTCGGGTCTGTTGGTGTCAGGCTGCAGCCCCACCAGAGATTAGGGCTAGGGTTCGGGTTAGGGTTAGGGTTAGGGTTCGGCGATCCATGAAGTCTGGAGCCTCATGTGGAGTACGGTTAGAAAGGGCATGCGAAAGGGGATGCGTGGCTGCACCAAGAAGCCAGCCACGACAGCTTTTCTCTTTCGGACAGGTCGCGTCTGGTGGTATGAGTCTGCATCCCCGCCAGAGATTAGGGCTAGGGTTAGGGTTAGGGTTAGGGTTAGGTTTCGGCAATCCATGAAGTCTGGCGCCTCATGTGGAGGACGGTTAGAAAGGGCATGCGAAAGGGGATGCGTGGCTACACCAAGAAGCCACCAACGACAGATTTTCTCTTTGGGACAGATCTCGTCACGTGGTATCAGGGTGCAGCGACGCCAGAGATTAGGGATAGGGTTAGGGTTAGGGTGAGGGTTAGGGTTAGGGTTCGGCGAACTATGAAGTCTGGAGCCTCATGTGGAGTACGGTTAGAAAGGGCATGCGAAAGGGGATGCGTGGCTGCACCAAGAAGCCACCCACGACAGATTTTCTCTTTCGGACAGATCGCGTCTGGTGGTGTCAGGCTGCAGCCCCGCCAGGGATTAGGGCTAGGGTTAGGGTTAGGGTTAGGGTTAGGGTTCGGCGATCCATGAAGTCTGGAGCCTCATGTGGAGTACGGTTAGAAAGGGCATGCGAAAGGGGATGCGTGGCTGCACCAAAAAGCCACCCACGACAGATTTTCTCTTTGGGACAGATCGCGTCATGTGGTATCAGGGTGCAGCGACGCCAGAGATTAGGAATAGGTTTAGGGTTAGGGTTAGGGTTAGGTTTCGACGAACTATGAAGTCTGGAGCCTCATGTGGAGTACGGTTAGAAAGGGCATGCGAAAGGGGATGCGTGGCTGCACCAAGAAGCCAGCCACGACAGCTTTTCTCTTTGGGACAGGTCACGTCTGGTGGTGTCAGGCTGCAGCCCTGCCAGAAATTCAGGCTAGGGTTAGGGTTAGGGTTAGGGTTAGGGTTCGGCGAACTATGAAGTCTGGCACCTCATGTGGAGGACAGTTAGAAAAGGCATGCAAAAGGGGATGCGTGGCTGCACCAAGAAGCCAACCACGATAGCTTTTCTCTTTGGGACAGGTTGGGTGTGGTGTTGTAAGGCTGCAGACCGACCAGAGATTAGGGGTAGGGTTAGGGTTAGGGTTAGGGTTAGGGTTTGGCGATCCATGAAGTCTGGAGCCTCATGTGGAGGACGGTTAGAAAGGGCATGCGAAAGGGGATGCATGGCTGCACCAAGAAGCCAGCCACGACAGTTTTTCTCTTTCGGACAGGTCGCGTCTGGTGGTGTCAGGCTGCAGCCCCGCCAGGGATTAGGGTTAGGGTTAGGGTTAGAGTTAGGGTTAGGGTTAGGGTTCGGCGATCCATGAAGTCTGGAGCCTCATGTGGAGTACGGTTAGAAAGGGCATGCGAAAGGGGATGCGTGGCTGCACCAAGAAGCCAGCCACGACAGCTTTTCTCTTTGGGACAGGTTGAGTCATGTGGTATCAGTCTGCATCCCCGCCAGAGAGTAGGGCTAGGGTTATGGTTAGGGTTAGGGTTAGGTTTCGGCAATCCATGAGGTCTTGCGCCTCATGTGGAGTACGGTTAGAAAGGGCATGCGAAAGGGGATGCGTGGCTGCACCAAGAAGCCACCCACGACAGATTTTCTCTTTGGGTCAGATCTCGTCATGTGGTATCAGGGTGCAGCGACGCCAGAGATTAGGGATAGGGATAGGGTTAGGGTTAGGGTTAGGGTTCGGCGATCCATGAAGTCTGGAGCCTCATGTGGAGTACGGTTAGAAAGGGCATGCGAAAGGGGATGCGTGGCTGCACCAAGAAGCCAGCCACGACAGCTTTTCTCTTTCGGACAGGTCGCGTCTGGTGGTGTCAGGCTGCAGCCCTGCCAGAAATTCAGGCTAGGGTTAGGGTTAGGGTTAGGGTTAGGGTTCGGTGATCCATGAAGTCTGGCGCCTCCTGTGGAGCACGGTTAGAAAGGGCATGCAAAAGGGGATGCGTGGCTGCACCAAGAAGCCAGCCACGACAGCTTTTCTCTTTCGGACAGGTCGCGTCTGGTGGTGTCAGGCTGCAGCCCCACCAGCGATTAGGGCTAGGGTTAGGGTTAGGGTTAGGGTTAGGGTTAGGGTTCGGCGATCCATGAAGTCTGGAGCCTCATGTGGAGTACGGTTACAAAGGGCATGCAAAAGGGGATGCGTGGCTGCACCAAGAAGCCAGCAAAGACAGCTTTTCTCTTTGGGACAGATCGCGTCTGGTGGTGTCAGGGTGCAGCCCCGCCAGGGATTAGGGCTAGGGTTAAGGTTAGGGTTAGGGTGAGGGTTCGGCGATCCATGAAGTCTGGAGCCTCATGTGGAGTACGGTTAGAAAGGGCATGCGAAAGGGGATGTATGGCTGCACCAAAATGCCACCCACTACAGATTTTCTCTTTCAGACAGATCGCGTCTGGTGGTATCAGGGTGCAGCGACGCCAGAGATAAGGGATAGGGTTAGGGTTAGGGTTAGGGTTCGGCGATCCATGAAGTCTGGAGCCTCATGTGGAGAACGGTTAGAAAGGGCATGCAAAAGGGGATGCGTGGCTGCACCAAGAAGCCAGCCACAACAGCTTTTGTCTTTCGGACAGGTCGGGTCTGGTGGTGTCAGGGTGTAGCCGCACCAGAGATTAGGCCTAGGGTTAGGGTTAGGGTTAGGGTTAGGGTTCGGCGAACTATGAAGTCTGGAGCCTCATGTGGAGTATGGGTAGAAAGGGCATGCAAAAGGGGATGCGTGGCTGCACCAAGAAGCCAGCCACGACAGCTTTTCTCTTTTGGACAGGTCACGTCTGGTGGTGTCAGGGTGCAGCCCTGCCAGAAAATCAGGCTAGGGTTAGGGTTAGGGTTAGGGTTAGGGTTAGGGTTCGGCGATCCATGAAGTCTGGCGCCTCATGTGGAGGACAGTTAGAAAAGGCATGCAAAAGGGGATGCGTGGCTGCACCAAGAAGCCAGCCACGACAGCTTTTCTCTTTGGGACAGGTCGCGTCTCTTGGTGTCAGGCTGCAGCCCTGCCAGAAATTCAGGCTAGGGTTAGGGTTAGGGTTAGGGTTCGGCGATCCATGAAGTCTGGAGCCTCATGTGGAGTGCGGTTAGAAAGGGCATGCGCAAGGGGATCCGTGGCTGCACCAAAAAGCCACCCACGACAGATTTTCTCTTTGGGACAGATCGCGTCTGGTGGTGTCAGGGTGCAGCCCCACCAGAGATTAGGGCTAGGGTTAGGGTTAGGGTTAGGGTTCGGCGAACTATGAAGTCTGGAGCCTCATGTGGAGGACGGTTAGAAAGGGCATGCAAAAGGGGATGCGTGGCTGCACCAAGAAGCCAGCAAAGACAGCTTTTCTCTTTGGGACAGATCGCGTCTGGTGGTGTCAGGCTGCAGCCCCGCCAGGGATTAGGGCTACAGTTAGGGCTAGGGTTAGGGTTAGGGTTCTGCGAACTATGAAGTCTGGAGCCTCATGTGGAGTATGTGTAGAAAGGGCATGCAAAAGGGGATGCGTGGCTGCACCAAGAAGCCAGCCACGACAGCTTTTCTCTTTCGGACAGGTTGCGTCTGGTGGTGTCAGGGTGCAGCCCTGCCAGAAATTCAGACTAGGGTTAGGGTTAGGGTTAGGGTTCGGCGATCCATGAAGTCTGGAGCCTCATGTGGAGTACGGTTAGAAAGGGCATGCGAAAGGGAATGCGTGGCTGCACCAAGAAGCCAGCCACGATAGCTTTTCTCTTTGGGACAGGTTGGGTCTGGTGTTGTCAGGCTGCAGCCCCGCCAGAGATTAGGGGTAGGGTTAGGGTTAGGGTTAGGGTTAGGTTTCGGTGATCCATGAAGTCTGGAGCCTCATGTGGAGCATGGTTAGAAAGGGCATGAGAAAGGGGATGCGTGGCTGCACCAAGAAGCCAGCCACGACAGCTTTTCTCTTTGGGACAGACAAGGTCATGTGGTATCAGGGTGCAGCGACGCCGGAGATTAGGAATAGGGTTAGGGTTAGGGTTAGGGTTCGGCGATCCATGAAGTCTGGCGCCTCATGTGGAGTACGGTTAGAAAGGGCATGCGAAAGGGGATGCGTGGCTGCAAAAGAAGCCAGCCACGACAGATTTTCTATTTCGGACAGATCGCGTCTGGTGGTGTCAGGCTGCAGCCCTGCCAGAAATTCAGGCTAGGGTTAGGGTTAGGGTTAGGGTTAGGGTTCGGCGATCCATGAAATCTGGCGCTTCATGTGGAGTACGGTTAGAAAGGGCATTCGAAAGGGGATGCGTGGCTGCACCAAGAAGCCAGCCACGATAGCTTTTCTCTTTCGGACAGGTTGGGTCTGGTGTTGTCAGGCTGCAGCCCCGCCAGAGATTAGGGTTAGGGTTATGGTTAGGGTTAGGGTTAGGGTTCGTTGATCCATGAAGTCTGGAGCCTCATGTGGAGTACGGTTAGAAAGGGCATGCGAAAGGGGATGCGTGGCTGCACCAAGAAGCCAGCCACGACAGCTTTTCTCTTTGGGACAGGTTGGGTCATGTGGTATCAGTCTGCATCCCCGCCAGAGATTAGGGCTAGGGTTAGGGTTAGGGTTAGGGTTAGGTTTCGGCAATCCATGAAGTCTGGCACCTCATGTGGAGTACGGTTAGAAAGGGCATGCGAAAGGGGATGCGTGGCTGCACCAAAAAGCCAGCAAAGACAGCTTTTCTCTTTGGGACAGGTCGGGTCTGTTGGTGTCAGGCTGCAGCCCCACCAGAGATTAGGGCTAGGGTTCGGGTTAGGGTTAGGGTTAGGGTTCGGCGATCCATGAAGTCTGGAGCCTCATGTGGAGTACGGTTAGAAAGGGCATGCGAAAGGGGATGCGTGGCTGCACCAAGAAGCCAGCCACGACAGCTTTTCTCTTTCGGACAGGTCGCGTCTGGTGGTATGAGTCTGCATCCCCGCCAGAGATTAGGGCTAGGGTTAGGGTTAGGGTTAGGGTTAGGTTTCGGCAATCCATGAAGTCTGGCGCCTCATGTGGAGGACGGTTAGAAAGGGCATGCGAAAGGGGATGCGTGGCTACACCAAGAAGCCACCAACGACAGATTTTCTCTTTGGGACAGATCTCGTCACGTGGTATCAGGGTGCAGCGACGCCAGAGATTAGGGATAGGGTTAGGGTTAGGGTGAGGGTTAGGGTTAGGGTTCGGCGAACTATGAAGTCTGGAGCCTCATGTGGAGTACGGTTAGAAAGGGCATGCGAAAGGGGATGCGTGGCTGCACCAAGAAGCCACCCACGACAGATTTTCTCTTTCGGACAGATCGCGTCTGGTGGTGTCAGGCTGCAGCCCCGCCAGGGATTAGGGCTAGGGTTAGGGTTAGGGTTAGGGTTAGGGTTCGGCGATCCATGAAGTCTGGAGCCTCATGTGGAGTACGGTTAGAAAGGGCATGCGAAAGGGGATGCGTGGCTGCACCAAAAAGCCACCCACGACAGATTTTCTCTTTGGGACAGATCGCGTCATGTGGTATCAGGGTGCAGCGACGCCAGAGATTAGGAATAGGTTTAGGGTTAGGGTTAGGGTTAGGTTTCGACGAACTATGAAGTCTGGAGCCTCATGTGGAGTACGGTTAGAAAGGGCATGCAAAAGGGGATGCGTGGCTGCACCAAGAAGCCAGCCACGACAGCTTTTCTCTTTGGGACAGGTCACGTCTGGTGGTGTCAGGCTGCAGCCCTGCCAGAAATTCAGGCTAGGGTTAGGGTTAGGGTTAGGGTTAGGGTTCGGCGAACTATGAAGTCTGGCACCTCATGTGGAGGACAGTTAGAAAAGGCATGCAAAAGGGGATGCGTGGCTGCACCAAGAAGCCAACCACGATAGCTTTTCTCTTTGGGACAGGTTGGGTGTGGTGTTGTAAGGCTGCAGACCGACCACAGATTAGGGGTAGGGTTAGGGTTAGGGTTAGGGTTAGGGTTTGGCGATCCATGAAGTCTGGAGCCTCATGTGGAGGACGGTTAGAAAGGGCATGCGAAAGGGGATGCGTGGCTGCACCAAGAAGCCAGCCACGACAGCTTTTCTCTTTGGGACAGGTTGAGTCATGTGGTATCAGTCTGCATCCCCGCCAGAGAGTAGGGCTAGGGTTATGGTTAGGGTTAGGGTTAGGTTTCGGCAATCCATGAGGTCTTGCGCCTCATGTGGAGTACGGTTAGAAAGGGCATGCGAAAGGGGATGCGTGGCTGCACCAAGAAGCCACCCACGACAGATTTTCTCTTTGGGTCAGATCTCGTCATGTGGTATCAGGGTGCAGCGACGCCAGAGATTAGGGATAGGGATAGGGTTAGGGTTAGGGTTAGGGTTCGGCGATCCATGAAGTCTGGAGCCTCATGTGGAGTACGGTTAGAAAGGGCATGCGAAAGGGGATGCGTGGCTGCACCAAGAAGCCAGCCACGACAGCTTTTCTCTTTCGGACAGGTCGCGTCTGGTGGTGTCAGGCTGCAGCCCTGCCAGAAATTCAGGCTAGGGTTAGGGTTAGGGTTAGGGTTAGGGTTCGGTGATCCATGAAGTCTGGCGCCTCCTGTGGAGCACAGTTAGAAAGGGCATGCAAAAGGGGATGCGTGGCTGCACCAAGAAGCCAGCCACGACAGCTTTTCTCTTTCGGACAGGTCGCGTCTGGTGGTGTCAGGCTGCAGCCCCACCAGCGATTAGGGCTAGGGTTAGGGTTAGGGTTAGGGTTAGGGTTAGGGTTCGGCGATCCATGAAGTCTGGAGCCTCATGTGGAGTACGGTTACAAAGGGCATGCAAAAGGGGATGCGTGGCTGCACCAAGAAGCCAGCAAAGACAGCTTTTCTCTTTGGGACAGATCGCGTCTGGTGGTGTCAGGGTGCAGCCCCGCCAGGGATTAGGGCTAGGGTTAAGGTTAGGGTTAGGGTGAGGGTTCGGCGATCCATGAAGTCTGGAGCCTCATGTGGAGTACGGTTAGAAAGGGCATGCGAAAGGGGATGTATGGCTGCACCAAAATGCCACCCACTACAGATTTTCTCTTTCAGACAGATCGCGTCTGGTGGTATCAGGGTGCAGCGACGCCAGAGATAAGGGATAGGGTTAGGGTTAGGGTTAGGGTTCGGCGATCCATGAAGTCTGGAGCCTCATGTGGAGAACGGTTAGAAAGGGCATGCAAAAGGGGATGCGTGGCTGCACCAAGAAGCCAGCCACAACAGCTTTTGTCTTTCGGACAGGTCGGGTCTGGTGGTGTCAGGGTGTAGCCGCACCAGAGATTAGGCCTAGGGTTAGGGTTAGGGTTAGGGTTAGGGTTCGGCGAACTATGAAGTCTGGAGCCTCATGTGGAGTATGGGTAGAAAGGGCATGCAAAAGGGGATGCGTGGCTGCACCAAGAAGCCAGCCACGACAGCTTTTCTCTTTTGGACAGGTCACGTCTGGTGGTGTCAGGGTGCAGCCCTGCCAGAAATTCAGGCTAGGGTTAGGGTTAGGGTTAGGGTTAGGGTTAGGGTTCGGCGATCCATGAAGTCTGGCGCCTCATGTGGAGGACAGTTAGAAAAGGCATGCAAAAGGGGATGCGTGGCTGCACCAAGAAGCCAGCCACGACAGCTTTTCTCTTTGGGACAGGTCGCGTCTCTTGGTGTCAGGCTGCAGCCCTGCCAGAAATTCAGGCTAGGGTTAGGGTTAGGGTTAGGGTTCGGCGATCCATGAAGTCTGGAGCCTCATGTGGAGCACGGTTAGAAAGGGCATGCGAAAGGGGATGCGTGGCTGCACCAAGAAGCCAGCCAGGAAATCTTTTCTCTTTGGGACAGAGAAGGTCATGTGGTATCAGGGTGCAGCGACGCCAGAGATTAGGGCTAGGGTTAGGGTTAGGCTTAGGGTTCGGCGATCCATGAAGTCTGGAGCCTCATGTGGAGCACGGTTAGAAAGGGCATGCGAAAGGGGATGCGTGGCTGCACCAAGAAGCCAGCAAAGACTGCTTTTCTATTTCGGACAGGTCAGGTCTGTTGGTGTCAGGCTGCAGCCCCGCCAGGGATTAGGGCTACAGTTAGGGTTAGGGTTAGGGTTAGGGTTCGGCGATCCATGAAGTCTGGAGCCTCATGTGGAGCACGTTTAGAAAGGGCATGCGAAAGGGGATGCGTGGGTGCACCAAGAAGCCAACCATGACAGCTTTTCTCTTTGGGACAGGTCGCGTCTGGTGGTGTCAGGCTGCAGCCCTGCCAGAGATTAGGGCTAGGGTTAGGGTTAGGATTAGGGTTAGGGTTCGGCGATCCATGAAGTCTGGCGCCTCATGTGGAGTACGGTTAGAAAGGGCATGCGAAAGGGGATGCGTGGCTGCACCAAGAAGCCAGCCACGACAGCTTTTCTCTTTGGGACAGGTTGGGTCTGGAAGTGTCAGGCTGCAGCCCCACCAGAGATTAGGGCTAGGGTTAGGGTTAGGGTTAGGGTTAGGGTTAGGGTTCGGCGATCCATGAAGTCTGGAGCCTCATGTGGAGTACGGTTAGAAAGGGCATGCGAAAGGGGATGCGTGGGTGCACCAAGAAGCCAGCCATGACAACTTTTCTCTTTCGGACAGATCACGTCATGTGGTATCAGGGTGCAGCCCCGTCAGAGATTAGGGATAGGGTTAGGGTTAGGGTTAGGGTTCGGCGAACTATGAAGTCTGGAGCCTCATGTGGAGTAAGGTTAGAAAGGGCATGCGAAATGGGATGCGTGGCTGCACCAAGAAGCCAGCCACGACAGCTTTTCTCTTTGGGACAGATCGCGTCTGGTGGTGTCAGGGTGCAGCCCACCAGAGATTAGGGCTAGGACTAGGGTTAGGGTTAGGGTTAGTGTTCGGCAATCCATGAAGTCTGGCGCCTCATGTGGAGTACGGTTAGAAAGGGCATGCGAAAGGGGATGCGTGGCTGCACCAAGAAGCCAGCCACGACAGCTTTTCTCTTTGGGACAGGTCGCGTCTCTTGGTGTCAGGCTGCAGCCCTGCCAGAAATTCAGGCTAGGGTTAGGGTTAGGGTTAGGGTTAGGGTTTGGCGATCTATGAAAACTGGAGCCTCATGTGGAGCACGGTTAGAAAGGGCATGCGAAAGGGGATGCGTGGCTGCACCAAGAATCCAGCCACAACAGCTTTTCTCTTTGGGACAGGTCAGGTCTGTTGGTGTCAGGCTGCAGCCCCGCCAGGGATTAGGGCTACAGTTAGGGTTAGGGTTAGGGTTAGGGTTCGGCGAACTATGAAGTCTGGAGCCTCATGTGGAGTACGGTTAGAAAGGGCATGCGAAAGGGGATGCGTGGCTGCACCAAGAAGCCAGCCACGACAGCTTTTCTCTTTGGGACAGATCGCGTCTGGTGGTGTCAGGCTGCAGCCCCACCAGAGATTAGGGCTAGGGTTAGGGTTAGGGTTAGGGTTAGGGTTCGGCGATCCATGAAGTCTGGAGCCTCATGTGGAGTACGGTTAGAAAGGGCATGCGAAAGGGGATGCGTGGCTGCACCAAGAAGCCAGCCACGACAGCTTTTCTCTTTTGGACAGGTCACGTCTGGTGGTGTCAGGGTGCAGCCCTGCCAGAAATTCAGGCTAGGGCTAGGGTTAGGGTTAGGGTTAGGGTTCGGCGATCCATGAAGTCTGGAGCCTCATGTGGAGTACGGTTAGAAAGGGCATGCGAAAGGGGATGCGTGGCTGCACCAAGAAGCCAGCAAAGACAGCTCTTCTCTTTGGGACAGGTTGGGTCTGGTGTTGTCAGGCTGCAGCCCCGCCAGAGATTAGGGCAAGGGATAGGGTTAGGGTTAGGTTTCGGCGATCCATGAAGTCTGGAGCCTCATGTGGCGCATGGTTAGAAAGGGCATGCGAAAGGGGATGCGTGGCTGCACCAAGAAGCCAGCCACGACAGCTTTTCTATTTCAGACAGATCGCGTCTGGTGGTGTCAGGGTGCAGCCCACCAGAGATTAGGGCTAGGACTAGGGTTAGGGTTAGGGTTAGTGTTCGGCAATCCATGAAGTCTGGAGCCTCATGTGGAGTACGGTTAGAAAGGGCATGCGAAAGGGGATGCGTGGCTGCACCAAGAAGCCAGCCACGACAGCTTTTCTCTTTGGGACAGGTCGCGTCTCTTGGTGTCAGGCTGCAGCCCTGCCAGAAATTCAGGCTAGGGTTAGGGTTAGGGTTAGGGTTAGGGTTCGGCGAACTATGAAGTCTGGAGCCTCATGTGGAGCACGGTTAGAAAGGGCATGCGAAAGGGGATGCGTGGCTGCACCAAGAAGCCAGCCACGACAGCTTTTCTCTTTGGGACAGAGAAGGTCATGTGGTATCAGGGTGCAGCCCTGCCAGAGATTAGGGCTAGGGTTAGGGTTAGGGTTAGGGTTAGGGTTAGGGTTCGGCGATCCATGAAGTCTGGAGCCTCATGTGGAGTACGGTTAGAAAGGGCATGCGAAAGGGGATGCGTGGCTGCACCAAGAAGCCAGCAAAGACTGCTTTTCTCTTTCGGACAGATCACGTCATGTGGTATCAGGGTGCAGCCCCGTCAGAGATTAGGGATAGGGTTAGGGTTAGGGTTAGGGTTCGGCGAACTATGAAGTCTGGAGCCTCATGTGGAGTAAGGTTAGAAAGGGCATGCGAAAGGGGATGCGTGGCTGCACCAAGAAGCCAGCCACGACAGCTTTTCTCTTTGGGACAGATCGCGTCTGGTGGTGTCAGGGTGCAGCCCACCAGAGATTAGGGCTAGGACTAGGGTTAGGGTTAGGGTTAGTGTTCGGCAATCCATGAAGTCTGGAGCCTCATGTGGAGTACGGTTAGAAAGGGCATGCGAAAGGGGATGCGTGGCTGCACCAAGAAGCCAGCCACGACAGCTTTTCTCTTTGGGACAGGTCGCGTCTCTTGGTGTCAGGCTGCAGCCCTGCCAGAAATTCAGGCTAGGGTTAGGGTTAGGGTTAGGGTTCGGCGATCCATGAAGTCTGGAGCCTCATGTGGAGCACGGTTAGAAAGGGCATGCGAAAGGGGATGCGTGGCTGCACCAAGAAGCCAGCCAAGACATCTTTTCTCTTTGGGACAGAGAAGGTCATGTGGTATCAGGGTGCAGCGACGCCAGAGATTAGGGCTAGGGTTAGGGTTAGGGTTAGGGTTCGGCGATCCATGAAGTCTGGAGCCTCATGTGGAGCACGGTTAGAAAGGGCATGCGAAAGGGGATGCGTGGCTGCACCAAGAAGCCAGCCACAACAGCTTTTCTATTTCGGACAGGTCAGGTCTGTTGGTGTCAGGCTGCAGCCCCGCCAGGGATTAGGGCTACAGTTAGGGTTAGGGTTAGGGTTAGGGTTCGGCGATCCATGAAGTCTGGAGCCTCATGTGGAGCACGTTTAGAAAGGGCATGCGAAAGGGGATGCGTGGGTGCACCAAGAAGCCAGCCACGACAGCTTTTCTCTTTGGGACAGGTCGCGTCTGGTGGTGTCAGGCTGCAGCCCTGCCAGAGATTAGGGCTAGGGTTAGGGTTAGGGTTAGGGTTAGGGTTCGGCGATCCATGAAGTCTGGCGCCTCATGTGGAGTACGGTTAGAAAGGGCATGGGAAAGGGGATGCGTGGCTGCACCAAGAATCCAGCCACGACAGCTTTTCTCTTTGGGACAGGTTGGGTCTGGAAGTGTCAGGCTGCAGCCCCACCAGAGATTAGGGCTAGGGTTAGGGTTAGGGTTAGGGTTAGGGTTAGGGTTCGGCGATCCATGAAGTCTGGAGCCTCATGTGGAGTACGGTTAGAAAGGGCATGCGAAAGGGGATGCGTGGCTGCACCAAGAAGCCAGCCATGACAACTTTTCTCTTTCGGACAGATCACGTCATGTGATATCAGGGTGCAGCCCCGTCAGAGATTAGGGATAGGGTTAGGGTTAGGGTTAGGGTTCGGCGAACTATGAAGTCTGGAGCCTCATGTGGAGTAAGGTTAGAAAGGGCATGCGAAAGGGGATGCGTGGCTGCACCAAGAAGCCAGCCACGACAGCTTTTCTCTTTGGGACAGATCGCGTCTGGTGGTGTCAGGGTGCAGCCCACCAGAGATTAGGGCTAGGACTAGGGTTAGGGTTAGGGTTAGTGTTCGGCAATCCATGAAGTCTGGCGCCTCATGTGGAGTACGGTTAGAAAGGGCATGCGAAAGGGGATGCGTGGCTGCACCAAGAAGCCAGCCACGACAGCTTTTCTCTTTGGGACAGGTCGCGTCTCTTGGTGTCAGGCTGCAGCCCTGCCAGAAATTCAGGCTAGGGTTAGGGTTAGGGTTAGGGTTAGGGTTTGGCGATCTATGAAAACTGGAGCCTCATGTGGAGCACGGTTAGAAAGGGCATGCGAAAGGGGATGCGTGGCTGCACCAAGAATCCAGCCACAACAGCTTTTCTCTTTGGGACAGGTCAGGTCTGTTGGTGTCAGGCTGCAGCCCCGCCAGGGATTAGGGCTACAGTTAGGGTTAGGGTTAGGGTTAGGGTTCGGCGAACTATGAAGTCTGGAGCCTCATGTGGAGTACGGTTAGAAAGGGCATGCGAAAGGGGATGCGTGGCTGCACCAAGAAGCCAGCCACGACAGCTTTTCTCTTTGGGACAGATCGCGTCTGGTGGTGTCAGGCTGCAGCCCCACCAGAGATTAGGGCTAGGGTTAGGGTTAGGGTTAGGGTTAGGGTTCGGCGATCCATGAAGTCTGGAGCCTCATGTGGAGTACGGTTAGAAAGGGCATGCGAAAGGGGATGCGTGGCTGCACCAAGAAGCCAGCCACGACAGCTTTTCTCTTTTGGACAGGTCACGTCTGGTGGTGTCAGGGTGCAGCCCTGCCAGAAATTCAGGCTAGGGCTAGGGTTAGGGTTAGGGTTAGGGTTCGGCGATCCATGAAGTCTGGAGCCTCATGTGGGAAGGGTTAGAAAGGGCATGCAAAAGGGGATGCGTGGCTGCACCAAGAAGCCAGCCACGACAGCTTTTCTCTTTGGGACAGATCGCGTCTGGTGGTGTCAGGGTGGAGCCCCGCCAGGGATTAGGGCTAGGGTTAGGGTTAGGGTTAGGGTTAGGGTTTGGCGATCCATGAAGTCTGGAGCCTCATGTGGAGTACGGTTAGAAAGGGCATGCGAAAGGGGATGCGTGGCTGCACCAAGAAGCCAGCAAAGACAGCTCTTCTCTTTGGGACAGGTTGGGTCTGGTGTTGTCAGGCTGCAGCCCCGCCAGAGATTAGGGCAAGGGATAGGGTTAGGGTTAGGTTTCGGCGATCCATGAAGTCTGGAGCCTCATGTGGCGCATGGTTAGAAAGGGCATGCGAAAGGGGATGCGTGGCTGCACCAAGAAGCCAGCCACGACAGCTTTTCTATTTCAGACAGATCGCGTCTGGTGGTGTCAGGGTGCAGCCCACCAGAGATTAGGGCTAGGACTAGGGTTAGGGTTAGGGTTAGTGTTCGGCAATCCATGAAGTCTGGAGCCTCATGTGGAGTACGGTTAGAAAGGGCATGCGAAAGGGGATGCGTGGCTGCACCAAGAAGCCAGCCACGACAGCTTTTCTCTTTGGGACAGGTCGCGTCTCTTGGTGTCAGGCTGCAGCCCTGCCAGAAATTCAGGCTAGGGTTAGGGTTAGGGTTAGGGTTAGGGTTCGGCGATCCATGAAGTCTGGAGCCTCATGTGGAGCACGGTTAGAAAGGGCATGCGAAAGGGGATGCGTGGCTGCACCAAGAAGCCAGCCAGGACATCTTTTCTCTTTGGGACAGAGAAGGTCATGTGGTATCAGGGTGCAGCGACGCCAGAGATTAGGGCTAGGGTTAGGGTTAGGGTTAGGGTTCGGCGATCCATGAAGTCTGGAGCCTCATGTGGAGCACAGTTAGAAAGGGCATGCAAAAGGGGATGCGTGGCTGCACCAAGAAGCCAGCCACAACAGCTTTTCTATTTCGGACAGGTCAGGTCTGTTGGTGTCAGGCTGCAGCCCCACCAGGGATTAGGGCTACAGTTAGGGTTAGGGTTAGGTTTAGGGTTCGGCGATCCATGAAGTCTGGAGCCTCATGTGGAGCACGTTTAGAAAGGGCATGCGAAAGGGGATGCGTGGGTGCACCAAGAAGCCAGCCACGACAGCTTTTCTCTTTGGGACAGGTCGCGTCTGGTGGTGTCAGGCTGCAGCTCTGCCAGAGATTAGGGCTAGGGTTAGGGTTAGGGTTAGGGTTAGGGTTCGGCGATCCATGAAGTCTGGCGCCTCATGTGGAGTACGGTTAGAAAGGGCATGCGAAAGGGGATGCGTGGCTGCACCAAGAAGCCAGCCACGACAGCTTTTCTCTTTGGGACAGGTTGGGTCTGGAAGTGTCAGGCTGCAGCCCCACCAGAGATTAGGGCTAGGGTTAGGGTTAGGGTTAGGGTTAGGGTTAGGGTTCGGCGATCCATGAAGTCTGGAGCCTCATGTGGAGTACGGTTAGAAAGGGCATGCGAAAGGGGATGCGTGGCTGCACCAAGAAGCCAGCCATGACAATATTTCTCTTTCGGACAGATCACGTCATGTGGTATCAGGGTGCAGCGACGCCAGAGATTAGGGATAGGGTTAGGGTTAGGGTTAGGGTTCGGCGAACTATGAAGTCTGGAGCCTCATGTGGAGTAAGGTTCGAAAGGGCATGCGAAAGGGGATGCGTGGCTGCACCAAGAAGCCAGCAAAGACAGCTCTTCTCTTTGGGACAGGTTGGGTCTGGTGTTGTCAGGCTGCAGCCCCGCCAGAGATTAGGGCAAGGGATAGGGTTAGGGTTAGGTTTCCGCAATCCATGAAGTCTGGAGCCTCATGTGGCGCATGGTTAGAAAGGGCATGCGAAAGGGGATGCGTGGCTGCACCAAGAAGCCAGCCACGACAGCTTTTCTCTTTGGGACAGGTTGGGTCTGGAAGTGTCAGGCTGCAGCCCCACCAGAGATTAGGGCTAGGGTTAGGGTTAGGGTTAGGGTTAGGGTTAGGGTTCGGCGATCCATGAAGTCTGGAGCCTCATGAGGAGTACGGTTAGAAAGGGCATGCGAAAGGGGATGCGTGGCTGCACCAAGAAGCCAGCCATGACAACTTTTCTCTTTCGGACAGATCACGTCATGTGGTATCAGGGTGCAGCCCCGTCAGAGATTAGGGATAGGGTTAGGGTTAGGGTTAGGGTTCGGCGAACTATGAAGTCTGGAGCCTCATGTGGAGTAAGGTTAGAAAGGGCATGCGAAAGGGGATGCGTGGCTGCACCAAGAAGCCAGCCACGACAGCTTTTCTCTTTGGGACAGATCGCGTCTGGTGGTGTCAGGGTGCAGCCCACCAGAGATTAGGGCTAGGACTAGGGTTAGGGTTAGGGTTAGTGTTCGGCAATCCATGAAGTCTGGAGCCTCATGTGGAGTACGGTTAGAAAGGGCATGCGAAAGGGGATGCGTGGCTGCACCAAGAAGCCAGCCACGACAGCTTTTCTCTTTGGGACAGGTCGCGTCTCTTGGTGTCAGGCTGCAGCCCTGCCAGAAATTCAGGCTAGGGTTAGGGTTAGGGTTAGGGTTAGGGTTCGGCGATCCATGAAGTCTGGAGCCTCATGTGGAGCACGGTTAGAAAGGGCATGCGAAAGGGGATGCGTGGCTGCACCAAGAAGCCAGCCAGGACATCTTTTCTCTTTGGGACAGAGAAGGTCATGTGGTATCAGGGTGCAGCGACGCCAGAGATTAGGGCTAGGGTTAGGGTTAGGCTTAGGGTTCGGCGATCCATGAAGTCTGGAGCCTCATGTGGAGCACAGTTAGAAAGGGCATGCAAAAGGGGATGCGTGGCTGCACCAAGAAGCCAGCCACAACAGCTTTTCTATTTCGGACAGGTCAGGTCTGTTGGTGTCAGGCTGCAGCCCCGCCAGGGATTAGGGCTACAGTTAGGGTTAGGGTTAGGGTTAGGGTTCGGCGATCCATGAAGTCTGGAGCCTCATGTGGAGCACGTTTAGAAAGGGCATGCGAAAGGGGATGCGTGGGTGCACCAAGAAGCCAGCCACGACAGCTTTTCTCTTTGGGACAGGTCGCGTCTGGTGGTGTCAGGCTGCAGCTCTGCCAGAGATTAGGGCTAGGGTTAGGGTTAGGGTTAGGGTTAGGGTTCGGCGATCCATGAAGTCTGGCGCCTCATGTGGAGTACGGTTAGAAAGGGCATGCGAAAGGGGATGCGTGGCTGCACCAAGAAGCCAGCCACGACAGCTTTTCTCTTTGGGACAGGTTGGGTCTGGAAGTGTCAGGCTGCAGCCCCACCAGAGATTAGGGCTAGGGTTAGGGTTAGGGTTAGGGTTAGGGTTAGGGTTCGGCGATCCATGAAGTCTGGAGCCTCATGTGGAGTACGGTTAGAAAGGGCATGCGAAAGGGGATGCGTGGCTGCACCAAGAAGCCAGCCATGACAATATTTCTCTTTCGGACAGATCACGTCATGTGGTATCAGGGTGCAGCGACGCCAGAGATTAGGGATAGGGTTAGGGTTAGGGTTAGGGTTCGGCGAACTATGAAGTCTGGAGCCTCATGTGGAGTAAGGTTCGAAAGGGCATGCGAAAGGGGATGCGTGGCTGCACCAAGAAGCCAGCAAAGACAGCTCTTCTCTTTGGGACAGGTTGGGTCTGGTGTTGTCAGGCTGCAGCCCCGCCAGAGATTAGGGCAAGGGATAGGGTTAGGGTTAGGTTTCCGCAATCCATGAAGTCTGGAGCCTCATGTGGCGCATGGTTAGAAAGGGCATGCGAAAGGGGATGCGTGGCTGCACCAAGAAGCCAGCCACGACAGCTTTTCTATTTCAGACAGATCGCGTCTGGTGGTGTCAGGGTGCAGGCCCACCAGAGATTAGGGCTAGGATTAGGGTTAGGGTTAGGGTTAGGGTTCGGCGAACTATGAAGTCTGGAGCCTCATGTGGAGCACTGTTAGAAAGGGCATACGAAAGGGGATGCGTGGCTGCACCAAGAAGCCAGCCACGACAGCTTCTCTCTTTGGGACAGATCGCGTCCGGTGGTGTCAGGCTGCAGCCCCACCAGAGATTAGGGCTAGGGTTAGGGTTAGGGTTAGGGTTAGGGTTCGGCGATCCATGAAGTCTGGAGCCTCATGTGGAGTACGGTTAGAAAGGGCATGCGAAAGGGGATGCGTGGCTGCACGAAGAAGCCACCCACGACAGATTTTCTCTTTGGGACAGGTCGCGTCTCTTGGTGTCAGGCTGCAGCCCTGCCAGAAATTCAGGCTAGGGTTAGGGTTAGGGTTAGGGTTAGGGTTTGGCGATCTATGAAAACTGGAGCCTCATGTGGAGCACGGTTAGAAAGGGCATGCGAAAGGGGATGCGTGGCTGCACCAAGAATCCAGCCACAACAGCTTTTCTCTTTGGGACAGATCGCGTCTGTTGGTGTCAGGCTGCAGCCCCGCCAGGGATTAGGGCTACAGTTAGGGTTAGGGTTAGGGTTAGGGTTCGGCGAACTATGAAGTCTGGAGCCTCATGTGGAGTACGGTTAGAAAGGGCATGCGAAAGGGGATGCGTGGCTGCACCAAGAAGCCAGCCACGACAGCTTTTCTCTTTGGGACAGATCGCGTCTGGTGGTGTCAGGCTGCAGCCCCACCAGAGATTAGGGCTAGGGTTAGGGTTAGGGTTAGGGTTAGGGTTCGGCGATCCATGAAGTCTGGAGCCTCATGTGGAGTACGGTTAGAAAGGGCATGCGAAAGGGGATGCGTGGCTGCACCATAAAGCCAGCCACGACAGCTTTTCTCTTTTGGACAGGTCACGTCTGGTGGTGTCAGGGTGCAGCCCTGCCAGAAATTCAGGCTAGGGCTAGGGTTAGGGTTAGGGTTAGGGTTCGGCGATCCATGAAGTCTGGAGCCTCATGTGGGAAGGGTTAGAAAGGGCATGCAAAAGGGGATGCGTGGCTGCACCAAGAAGCCAGCCACGACAGCTTTTCTCTTTGGGACAGATCGCGTCTGGTGGTGTCAGGGTGCAGCCCCGCCAGGGATTAGGGCTAGGGTTAGGGTTAGGGTTAGGGTTAGGGTTTGGCGATCCATGAAGTCTGGAGCCTCATGTGGAGTACGGTTAGAAAGGGCATGCGAAAGGGGATGCGTGGCTGCACCAAGAAGCCAGCAAAGACAGCTCTTCTCTTTGGGACAGGTTGGGTCTGGTGTTGTCAGGCTGCAGCCCCGCCAGAGATTAGGGCAAGGGATAGGGTTAGGGTTAGGTTTCGGCGATCCATGAAGTCTGGAGCCTCATGTGGCGCATGGTTAGAAAGGGCATGCGAAAGGGGATGCGTGGCTGCACCAAGAAGCCAGCCACGACAGCTTTTCTATTTCAGACAGATCGCGTCTGGTGGTGTCAGGGTGCAGCCCACCAGAGATTAGGGCTAGGACTAGGGTTAGGGTTAGGGTTAGTGTTCGGCAATCCATGAAGTCTGGAGCCTCATGTGGAGTACGGTTAGAAAGGGCATGCGAAAGGGGATGCGTGGCTGCACCAAGAAGCCAGCAAAGACTGCTTTTCTCTTTCGGACAGATCACGTCATGTGGTATCAGGGTGCAGCCCCGTCAGAGATTAGGGATAGGGTTAGGGTTAGGGTTAGGGTTCGGCGAACTATGAAGTCTGGAGCCTCATGTGGAGTAAGGTTAGAAAGGGCATGCGAAAGGGGATGCGTGGCTGCACCAAGAAGCCAGCCACGACAGCTTTTCTCTTTGGGACAGATCGCGTCTGGTGGTGTCAGGGTGCAGCCCACCAGAGATTAGGGCTAGGACTAGGGTTAGGGTTAGGGTTAGTGTTCGGCAATCCATGAAGTCTGGAGCCTCATGTGGAGTACGGTTAGAAAGGGCATGCGAAAGGGGATGCGTGGCTGCACCAAGAAGCCAGCCACGACAGCTTTTCTCTTTGGGACAGGTCGCGTCTCTTGGTGTCAGGCTGCAGCCCTGCCAGAAATTCAGGCTAGGGTTAGGGTTAGGGTTAGGGTTCGGCGATCCATGAAGTCTGGAGCCTCATGTGGAGCACGGTTAGAAAGGGCATGCGAAAGGGGATGCGTGGCTGCACCAAGAAGCCAGCCAGGACATCTTTTCTCTTTGGGACAGAGAAGGTCTGTTGGTGTCAGGCTGCAGCCCCGCCAGGGATTAGGGCTACAGTTAGGGTTAGGGTTAGGGTTAGGGTTCGGCGATCCATGAAGTCTGGAGCCTCATGTGGAGCACGTTTAGAAAGGGCATGCGAAAGGGGATGCGTGGGTGCACCAAGAAGCCAGCCACGACAGCTTTTCTCTTTGGGACAGGTCGCGTCTGGTGGTGTCAGGCTGCAGCCCTGCCAGAGATTAGGGCTAGGGTTAGGGTTAGGGTTAGGGTTAGGGTTCGGCGATCCATGAAGTCTGGAGCCTCATGTGGAGTACGGTTAGAAAGGGCATGCGAAAGGGGATGCGTGGCTGCACCAAGAAGCCAGCCACGACAGCTTTTCTCTTTGGGACAGGTTGGGTCTGGAAGTGTCAGGCTGCAGCCCCACCAGAGATTAGGGCTAGGGTTAGGGTTAGGGTTAGGGTTAGGGTTAGGGTTCGGCGATCCATGAAGTCTGGAGCCTCATGTGGAGTACGGTTAGAAAGGGCATGCGAAAGGGGATGCGTGGCTGCACCAAGAAGCCAGCCATGACAACTTTTCTCTTTCGGACAGATCACGTCATGTGGTATCAGGGTGCAGCCCCGTCAGAGATTAGGGATAGGGTTAGGGTTAGGGTTAGGGTTCGGCGAACTATGAAGTCTGGAGCCTCATGTGGAGTAAGGTTAGAAAGGGCATGCGAAAGGGGATGCGTGGCTGCACCAAGAAGCCAGCCACGACAGCTTTTCTCTTTGGGACAGATCGCGTCTGGTGGTGTCAGGGTGCAGCCCACCAGAGATTAGGGCTAGGACTAGGGTTAGGGTTAGGGTTAGTGTTCGGCAATCCATGAAGTCTGGAGCCTCATGTGGAGTACGGTTAGAAAGGGCATGCGAAAGGGGATGCGTGGCTGCACCAAGAAGCCAGCCACGACAGCTTTTCTCTTTGGGACAGGTCGCGTCTCTTGGTGCCAGGCTGCAGCCCTGCCAGAAATTCAGGCTAGGGTTAGGGTTAGGGTTAGGGTTAGGGTTCGGCGATCCATGAAGTCTGGAGCCTCATGTGGAGCACGGTTAGAAAGGGCATGCGAAAGGGGATGCGTGGCTGCACCAAGAAGCCAGCCAGGACATCTTTTCTCTTTGGGACAGAGAAGGTCATGTGGTATCAGGGTGCAGCGACGCCAGAGATTAGGGCTAGGGTTAGGGTTAGGGTTAGGGTTAGGGTTCGGCGATCCATGAAGTCTGGAGCCTCATGTGGAGCACGTTTAGAAAGGGCATGCGAAAGGGGATGCGTGGGTGCACCAAGAAGCCAGCCACGACAGCTTTTCTCTTTGGGACAGGTCGCGTCTGGTGGTGTCAGGCTGCAGCTCTGCCAGAGATTAGGGCTAGGGTTAGGGTTAGGGTTAGGGTTAGGGTTCGGCGATCCATGAAGTCTGGAGCCTCATGTGGAGTACGGTTAGAAAGGGCATGCGAAAGGGGATGCGTGGCTGCACCAAGAAGCCAGCCACGACAGCTTTTCTCTTTGGGACAGGTTGGGTCTGGAAGTGTCAGGCTGCAGCCCCACCAGAGATTAGGGCTAGGGTTAGGGTTAGGGTTAGGGTTAGGGTTAGGGTTCGGCGATCCATGAAGTCTGGAGCCTCATGTGGAGTACGGTTAGAAAGGGCATGCGAAAGGGGATGCGTGGCTGCACGAAGAAGCCACCCACGACAGATTTTCTCTTTGGGACAGGTCGCGTCTCTTGGTGTCAGGCTGCAGCCCTGCCAGAAATTCAGGCTAGGGTTAGGGTTAGGGTTAGGGTTAGGGTTTGGCGATCTATGAAAACTGGAGCCTCATGTGGAGCACGGTTAGAAAGGGCATGCGAAAGGGGATGCGTGGCTGCACCAAGAATCCAGCCACAACAGCTTTTCTCTTTGGGACAGGTCAGGTCTGTTGGTGTCAGGCTGCAGCCCCGCCAGGGATTAGGGCTACAGTTAGGGTTAGGGTTAGGGTTAGGGTTCGGCGATCCATGAAGTCTGGAGCCTCATGTGGAGTACGGTTAGAAAGGGCATGCGAAAGGGGATGCGTGGCTGCACCAAGAAGCCAGCCACGACAGCTTTTCTCTTTTGGACAGGTCACGTCTGGTGGTGTCAGGGTGCAGCCCTGCCAGAAATTCAGGCTAGGGCTAGGGTTAGGGTTAGGGTTAGGGTTCGGCGATCCATGAAGTCTGGAGCCTCATGTGGGAAGGGTTAGAAAGGGCATGCAAAAGGGGATGCGTGGCTGCACCAAGAAGCCAGCCACGACAGCTTTTCTCTTTGGGACAGATCGCGTCTGGTGGTGTCAGGGTGGAGCCCCGCCAGGGATTAGGGCTAGGGTTAGGGTTAGGGTTAGGGTTAGGGTTCGGCGATCCATGAAGTCTGGAGCCTCATGTGGAGCACGGTTAGAAAGGGCATGCGAAAGGGGATGCGTGGCTGCACCAAGAAGCCAGCCAGGACATCTTTTCTCTTTGGGACAGAGAAGGTCATGTGGTATCAGGGTGCAGCGACGCCAGAGATTAGGGCTAGGGTTAGGGTTAGGGTTAGGGTTCGGCGATCCATGAAGTCTGGAGCCTCATGTGGAGCACGGTTAGAAAGGGCATGCGAAAGGGGATGCGTGGCTGCACCAAGAAGCCAGCCACAACAGCTTTTCTATTTCGGACAGGTCAGGTCTGTTGGTGTCAGGCTGCAGCCCCGCCAGGGATTAGGGCTACAGTTAGGGTTAGGGTTAGGGTTAGGGTTCGGCGATCCATGAAGTCTGGAGCCTCATGTGGAGCACGTTTAGAAAGGGCATGCGAAAGGGGATGCGTGGGTGCACCAAGAAGCCAGCCACGACAGCTTTTCTCTTTGGGACAGGTCGCGTCTGGTGGTGTCAGGCTGCAGCCCTGCCAGAGATTAGGGCTAGGGTTAGGGTTAGGGTTAGGGTTAGGGTTCGGCGATCCATGAAGTCTGGAGCCTCATGTGGAGTACGGTTAGAAAGGGCATGCGAAAGGGGATGCGTGGCTGCACCAAGAAGCCAGCCACGACAGCTTTTCTCTTTGGGACAGGTTGGGTCTGGAAGTGTCAGGCTGCAGCCCCACCAGAGATTAGGGCTAGGGTTAGGGTTAGGGTTAGGGTTAGGGTTAGGGTTCGGCGATCCATGAAGTCTGGAGCCTCATGTGGAGTACGGTTAGAAAGGGCATGCGAAAGGGGATGCGTGGCTGCACCAAGAAGCCAGCCATGACAACTTTTCTCTTTCGGACAGATCACGTCATGTGGTATCAGGGTGCAGCCCCGTCAGAGATTAGGGATAGGGTTAGGGTTAGGGTTAGGGTTCGGCGAACTATGAAGTCTGGAGCCTCATGTGGAGTAAGGTTAGAAAGGGCATGCGAAAGGGGATGCGTGGCTGCACCAAGAAGCCAGCCACGACAGCTTTTCTCTTTGGGACAGATCGCGTCTGGTGGTGTCAGGGTGCAGCCCACCAGAGATTAGGGCTAGGACTAGGGTTAGGGTTAGGGTTAGTGTTCGGCAATCCATGAAGTCTGGAGCCTCATGTGGAGTACGGTTAGAAAGGGCATGCGAAAGGGGATGCGTGGCTGCACCAAGAAGCCAGCCACGACAGCTTTTCTCTTTGGGACAGGTCGCGTCTCTTGGTGTCAGGCTGCAGCCCTGCCAGAAATTCAGGCTAGGGTTAGGGTTAGGGTTAGGGTTAGGGTTCGGCGATCCATGAAGTCTGGAGCCTCATGTGGAGCACGGTTAGAAAGGGCATGCGAAAGGGGATGCGTGGCTGCACCAAGAAGCCAGCCAGGACATCTTTTCTCTTTGGGACAGAGAAGGTCATGTGGTATCAGGGTGCAGCGACGCCAGAGATTAGGGCTAGGGTTAGGGTTAGGGTTAGGGTTCGGCGATCCATGAAGTCTGGAGCCTCATGTGGAGCACGGTTAGAAAGGGCATGCGAAAGGGGATGCGTGGCTGCACCAAGAAGCCAGCCACGACAGCTTTTCTCTTTGGGACAGAGAAGGTCATGTGGTATCAGGGAGCAGCGACGCCAGAGATTAGGGCTAGGGTTAGGGTTAGGGTTCGGCGATCCATGAAGTCTGGAGCCTCATGTGGAGCACGGTTAGAAAGGGCATGCGAAAGGGGATGCGTGGCTGCACCAAGAAGCCAGCCAGGACATCTTTTCTCTTTGGGACAGAGAAGGTCATGTGGTATCAGGGTGCAGCGACGCCAGAGATTAGGGCTAGGGTTAGGGTTAGGCTTAGGGTTCGGCGATCCATGAAGTCTGGAGCCTCATGTGGAGCACGGTTAGAAAGGGCATGCGAAAGGGGATGCGTGGCTGCACCAAGAAGCCAGCCACAACAGCTTTTCTATTTCGGACAGGTCAGGTCTGTTGGTGTCAGGCTGCAGCCCCGCCAGGGATTAGGGCTACAGTTAGGGTTAGGGTTAGGGTTAGGGTTCGGCGATCCATGAAGTCTGGAGCCTCATGTGGAGCACGTTTAGAAAGGGCATGCGAAAGGGGATGCGTGGGTGCACCAAGAAGCCAGCCACGACAGCTTTTCTCTTTGGGACAGGTCGCGTCTCTTGGTGTCAGGCTGCAGCTCTGCCAGAGATTAGGGCCAGGGTTAGGGTTAGGGTTAGGGTTAGGGTTCGGCGATCCATGAAGTCTGGCGCCTCATGTGGAGTACGGTTAGAAAGGGCATGCGAAAGGGGATGCGTGGCTGCACCAAGAAGCCAGCCACGACAGCTTTTCTCTTTGGGACAGGTTGGGTCTGGAAGTGTCAGGCTGCAGCCCCGCCAGAGATTAGGGCAAGGGATAGGGTTAGGGTTAGGTTTCCGCAATCCATGAAGTCTGGAGCCTCATGTGGCGCATGGTTAGAAAGGGCATGCGAAAGGGGATGCGTGGCTGCACCAAGAAGCCAGCCACGACAGCTTTTCTATTTCAGACAGATCGCGTCTGGTGGTGTCAGGGTGCAGGCCCACCAGAGATTAGGGCTAGGATTAGGGTTAGGGTTAGGGTTAGGGTTCGGCGAACTATGAAGTCTGGAGCCTCATGTGGAGCACTGTTAGAAAGGGCATACGAAAGGGGATGCGTGGCTGCACCAAGAAGCCAGCCACGACAGCTTTTCTCTTTGGGACAGATCGCGTCTGGTGGTGTCAGGCTGCAGCCCCACCAGAGATTAGGGCTAGGGTTAGGGTTAGGGTTAGGGTTAGGGTTCGGCGATCCATGAAGTCTGGAGCCTCATGTGGAGTACGGTTAGAAAGGGCATGCGAAAGGGGATGCGTGGCTGCACGAAGAAGCCACCCACGACAGATTTTCTCTTTGGGACAGGTCGCGTCTCTTGGTGTCAGGCTGCAGCCCTGCTAGAAATTCAGGCTAGGGTTAGGGTTAGGGTTAGGGTTAGGGTTTGGCGATCTATGAAAACTGGAGCCTCATGTGGAGCACGGTTAGAAAGGGCATGCGAAAGGGGATGCGTGGCTGCACCAAGAATCCAGCCACAACAGCTTTTCTCTTTGGGACAGGTCAGGTCTGTTGGTGTCAGGCTGCAGCCCCGCCAGGGATTAGGGCTACAGTTAGGGTTAGGGTTAGGGTTAGGGTTCGGCGAACTATGAAGTCTGGAGCCTCATGTGGAGCATGTTTAGAAAGGGCATGCGAAAGGGGATGCATGGGTGCACCAAGAAGCCAGCCACGACAGCTTTTCTCTTTGGGACAGGTCGCGTCTCTTGGTGTCAGGCTGCAGCTCTGCCAGAGATTAGGGCTAGGGTTAGGGTTAGGGTTAGGGTTAGGGTTCGGCGATCCATGAAGTCTGGCGCCTCATGTGGAGTACGGTTAGAAAGGGCATGCGAAAGGGGATGCGTGGCTGCACCAAGAAGCCAGCCACGACAGCTTTTCTCTTTGGGACAGGTTGGGTCTGGAAGTGTCAGGCTGCAGCCCCACCAGAGATTAGGGCTAGGGTTAGGGTTAGGGTTAGGGTTAGGGTTAGGGTTCGGCGATCCATGAAGTCTGGAGCCTCATGTGGAGTACGGTTAGAAAGGGCATGCGAAAGGGGATGCGTGGCTGCACCAAGAAGCCAGCCATGACAATATTTCTCTTTCGGACAGATCACGTCATGTGGTATCAGGGTGCAGCGACGCCAGAGATTAGGGATAGGGTTAGGGTTAGGGTTAGGGTTCGGCGAACTATGAAGTCTGGAGCCTCATGTGGAGTAAGGTTCGAAAGGGCATGCGAAAGGGGATGCGTGGCTGCACCAAGAAGCCAGCAAAGACAGCTCTTCTCTTTGGGACAGGTTGGGTCTGGTGTTGTCAGGCTGCAGCCCCGCCAGAGATTAGGGCAAGGGATAGGGTTAGGGTTAGGTTTCCGCAATCCATGAAGTCTGGAGCCTCATGTGGCGCATGGTTAGAAAGGGCATGCGAAAGGGGATGCGTGGCTGCACCAAGAAGCCAGCCACGACAGCTTTTCTATTTCAGACAGATCGCGTCTGGTGGTGTCAGGGTGCAGGCCCACCAGAGATTAGGGCTAGGATTAGGGTTAGGGTTAGGGTTAGGGTTCGGCGAACTATGAAGTCTGGAGCCTCATGTGGAGCACTGTTAGAAAGGGCATACGAAAGGGGATGCGTGGCTGCACCAAGAAGCCAGCCACGACAGCTTTTCTCTTTGGGACAGATCGCGTCTGGTGGTGTCAGGCTGCAGCCCCACCAGAGATTAGGGCTAGGGTTAGGGTTAGGGTTAGGGTTAGGGTTCGGCGATCCATGAAGTCTGGAGCCTCATGTGGAGTACGGTTAGAAAGGGCATGCGAAAGGGGATGCGTGGCTGCACGAAGAAGCCACCCACGACAGATTTTCTCTTTGGGACAGGTCGCGTCTCTTGGTGTCAGGCTGCAGCCCTGCTAGAAATTCAGGCTAGGGTTAGGGTTAGGGTTAGGGTTAGGGTTTGGCGATCTATGAAAACTGGAGCCTCATGTGGAGCACGGTTAGAAAGGGCATGCGAAAGGGGATGCGTGGCTGCACCAAGAATCCAGCCACAACAGCTTTTCTCTTTGGGACAGGTCAGGTCTGTTGGTGTTAGGCTGCAGCCCCGCCAGGGATTAGGGCTACAGTTAGGGTTAGGGTTAGGGTTAGGGTTCGGCGAACTATGAAGTCTGGAGCCTCATGTGGAGTACGGTTAGAAAGGGCATGCGAAAGGGGATGCGTGGCTGCACGAAGAAGCCACCCACGACAGATTTTCTCTTTGGGACAGGTCGCGTCTCTTGGTGTCAGGGTGCAGCCCTGCTAGAAATTCAGGCTAGGGTTAGGGTTAGGGTTAGGGTTAGGGTTTGGCGATCTATGAAAACTGGAGCCTCATGTGGAGCACGGTTAGAAAGGGCATGCGAAAGGGGATGCGTGGCTGCACCAAGAAGCCAGCCACGACAGCTTTTCTCTTTTGGACAGGTCACGTCTGGTGGTGTCAGGGTGCAGCCCTGCCAGAAATTCAGGCTAGGGCTAGGGTTAGGGTTAGGGTTAGGGTTCGGCGATCCATGAAGTCTGGAGCCTCATGTGGGAAGGGTTAGAAAGGGCATGCAAAAGGGGATGCGTGGCTGCACCAAGAAGCCAGCCACGACAGCTTTTCCCTTTGGGACAGATCGCGTCTGGTGGTGTCAGGGTGGAGCTCCGCCAGGGATTAGGGCTAGGGTTAGGGTTAGGGTTAGGGTTAGGGTTTGGCGATCCATGAAGTCTGGAGCCTCATGTGGAGTACGGTTAGAAAGGGCATGCGAAAGGGGATGCGTGGCTGCACCAAGAAGCCAGCAAAGACAGCTCTTCTCTTTGGGACAGGTTGGGTCTGGTGTTGTCAGGCTGCAGCCCCGCCAGAGATTAGGGCAAGGGATAGGGTTAGGGTTAGGGTTCGGCGATCCATGAAGTCTGGAGCCTCATGTGGCGCATGGTTAGAAAGGGCATGCGAAAGGGGATGCGTGGCTGCACCAAGAAGCCAGCCACGACAGCTTTTCTATTTCAGACAGGTCGCGTCTCTTGGTGTCAGGCTGCAGCCCTGCCAGAAATTCAGGCTAGGGTTAGGGTTAGGGTTAGGGTTAGGGTTCGGCGATCCATGCAGTCTGGAGCCTCATGTGGAGCACGGTTAGAAAGGGCATGCGAAAGGGGATGCGTGGCTGCACCAAGAAGCCAGCCAGGACATCTTTTCTCTTTGGGACAGAGAAGGTCATGTGGTATCAGGGTGCAGCGACGCCAGAGATTAGGGCTAGGGTTAGGGTTAGGGTTAGGGTTCGGCGATCCATGAAGTCTGGAGCCTCATGTGGAGCACGGTTAGAAAGGGCATGCGAAAGGGGATGCGTGGCTGCACCAAGAAGCCAGCCACAACAGCTTTTCTATTTCGGACAAGTCAGGTCTGTTGGTGTCAGGCTGCAGCCCCGCCAGGGATTAGGGCTAGGGTTAGGGTTAGGGTTAGGGTTAGGGTTCGGCGATCCATGAAGTCTGGAGCCTCATGTGGAGCACGTTTAGAAAGGGCATGCGAAAGGGGATGCGTGGGTGCACCAAGAAGCCAGCCACGACAGCTTTTCTCTTTGGGACAGGTCGCGTCTGGTGGTGTCAGGCTGCAGCTCTGCCAGAGATTAGGGCTAGGGTTAGGGTTAGGGTTAGGGTTAGGGTTCGGCGATCCATGAAGTCTGGCGCCTCATGTGGAGTACGGTTAGAAAGGGCATGCGAAAGGGGATGCGTGGCTGCACCAAGAAGCCAGCCACGACAGCTTTTCTCTTTGGGACAGGTTGGGTCTGGAAGTGTCAGGCTGCAGCCCCACCAGAGATTAGGGCTAGGGTTAGGGTTAGGGTTAGGGTTAGGGTTAGGGTTCGGCGATCCATGAAGTCTGGAGCCTCATGTGGAGTACGGTTAGAAAGGGCATGCGAAAGGGGATGCGTGGCTGCACCAAGAAGCCAGCCATGACAACTTTTCTCTTTCGGACAGATCACGTCATGTGGTATCAGGGTGCAGCGACGCCAGAGATTAGGGATAGGGTTAGGGTTAGGGTTAGGGTTCGGCGAACTATGAAGTCTGGAGCCTCATGTGGAGTAAGGTTAGAAAGGGCATGCGAAAGGGGATGCGTGGCTGCACCAAGAAGCCAGCCACGACAGCTTTTCTCTTAGGACAGATCGCGTCTGGTGGTGTCAGGGTACAGCCCACCAGAGATTAGGGCTAGGACTAGGGTTAGGGTTAGGGTTAGTGTTCGGCAATCCATGAAGTCTGGAGCCTCATGTGGAGTACGGTTAGAAAGGGCATGCGAAAGGGGATGCGTGGCTGCACCAAGAAGCCAGCCACGACAGCTTTTCTCTTTGGGACAGGTCGCGTCTCTTGGTGTCAGGCTGCAGCCCTGCCAGAAATTCAGGCTAGGGTTAGGGTTAGGGTTAGGGTTAGGGTTCGGCGATCCATGAAGTCTGGAGCCTCATGTGGAGCACGGTTAGAAAGGGCATGCGAAAGGGGATGCGTGGCTGCACCAAGAAGCCAGCCAGGACATCTTTTCTCTTTGGGACAGAGAAGGTCATGTGGTATCAGGGTGCAGCGACGCCAGAGATTAGGGCTAGGGTTAGGGTTAGGGTTAGGGTTCGGCGATCCATGAAGTCTGGAGCCTCATGTGGAGCACGGTTAGAAAGGGCATGCGAAAGGGGATGCGTGGCTGCACCAAGAAGCCAGCCACGACAGCTTTTCTCTTTGGGACAGAGAAGGTCATGTGGTATCAGGGAGCAGCGACGCCAGAGATTAGGGCTAGGGTTAGGGTTAGGGTTCGGCGATCCATGAAGTCTGGAGCCTCATGTGGAGTACGGTTAGAAAGGGCATGCGAAAGGGGATGCGTGGCTGCACCAAGAAGCCAGCCAGGACATCTTTTCTCTTTGGGACAGAGAAGGTCATGTGGTATCAGGCTGCAGCTCTGCCAGAGATTAGGGCTAGGGTTAGGGTTAGGGTTAGGGTTCGGCGATCCATGAAGTCTGGAGCCTCATGTGGAGCACGGTTAGAAAGGGCATGCGAAAGGGGATGCGTGGCTGCACCAAGAAGCCAGCCACAACAGCTTTTCTATTTCGGACAGGTCAGGTCTGTTGGTGTCAGGCTGCAGCCCCGCCAGGGATTAGGGCTACAGTTAGGGTTAGGGTTAGGGTTAGGGTTCGGCGATCCATGAAGTCTGGAGCCTCATGTGGAGCACGTTTAGAAAGGGCATGCGAAAGGGGATGCGTGGGTGCACCAAGAAGCCAGCCACGACAGCTTTTCTCTTTGGGACAGGTCGCGTCTCTTGGTGTCAGGCTGCAGCTCTGCCAGAGATTAGGGCTAGGGTTAGGGTTAGGGTTAGGGTTAGGGTTCGGCGATCCATGAAGTCTGGCGCCTCATGTGGAGCACGGTTAGAAAGGGCATGCGAAAGGGGATGCGTGGCTGCACCAAGAAGCCAGCCACGACAGCTTTTCTCCTTGGGACAGGTTGGGTCTGGAAGTGTCAGGCTGCAGCCCCACCAGAGATTAGGGCTAGGGTTAGGGTTAGGGTTAGGGTTAGGGTTAGGGTTCGGCGATCCATGAAGTCTGGAGCCTCATGTGGAGTACGGTTAGAAAGGGCATGCGAAAGGGGATGCGTGGCTGCACCAAGAAGCCAGCCATGACAATATTTCTCTTTCGGACAGATCACGTCATGTGGTATCAGGGTGCAGTGACGCCAGAGATTAGGGATAGGGTTAGGGTTAGGGTTAGGGTTCGGCGAACTATGAAGTCTGGAGCCTCATGTGGAGTAAGGTTCGAAAGGGCATGCGAAAGGGGATGCGTGGCTGCACCAAGAAGCCAGCAAAGACAGCTCTTCTCTTTGGGACAGGTTGGGTCTGGTGTTGTCAGGCTGCAGCCCCGCCAGAGATTAGGGCAAGGGATAGGGTTAGGGTTAGGTTTCCGCAATCCATGAAGTCTGGAGCCTCATGTGGCGCATGGTTAGAAAGGGCATGCGAAAGGGGATGCGTGGCTGCACCAAGAAGCCAGCCACGACAGCTTTTCTATTTCAGACAGATCGCGTCTGGTGGTGTCAGGGTGCAGGCCCACCAGAGATTAGGGCTAGGATTAGGGTTAGGGTTAGGGTTAGGGTTCGGCGAACTATGAAGTCTGGAGCCTCATGTGGAGCACTGTTAGAAAGGGCATACGAAAGGGGATGCGTGGCTGCACCAAGAAGCCAGCCACGACAGCTTTTCTCTTTGGGACAGATCGCGTCTGGTGGTGTCAGGCTGCAGCCCCACCAGAGATTAGGGCTAGGGTTAGGGTTAGGGTTAGGGTTAGGGTTCGGCGATCCATGAAGTCTGGAGCCTCATGTGGAGTACGGTTAGAAAGGGCATGCGAAAGGGGATGCGTGGCTGCACGAAGAAGCCACCCACGACAGATTTTCTCTTTGGGACAGGTCGCGTCTCTTGGTGTCAGGCTGCAGCCCTGCTAGAAATTCAGGCTAGGGTTAGGGTTAGGGTTAGGGTTAGGGTTTGGCGATCTATGAAAACTGGAGCCTCATGTGGAGCACGGTTAGAAAGGGCATGCGAAAGGGGATGCGTGGCTGCACCAAGAATCCAGCCACAACAGCTTTTCTCTTTGGGACAGGTCAGGTCTGTTGGTGTCAGGCTGCAGCCCCGCCAGGGATTAGGGCTACAGTTAGGGTTAGGGTTAGGGTTAGGGTTCGGCGAACTATGAAGTCTGGAGCCTCATGTGGAGTACGGTTAGAAAGGGCATGCGAAAGGGGATGCGTGGCTGCACCAAGAAGCCAGCCACGACAGCTTTTCTCTTTGGGACAGATCGCGTCTGGTGGTGTCAGGCTGCAGCCCCACCAGAGATTAGGGCTAGGGTTAGGGTTAGGGTTAGGGTTAGGGTTCGGCGATCCATGAAGTCTGGAGCCTCATGTGGAGTACGGTTAGAAAGGGCATGCAAAAGGGGATGCGTGGCTGCACCAAGAAGCCAGCCACGACAGCTTTTCTCTTTGGGACAGATCGCGTCTGGTGGTGTCAGGGTGGAGCCCCGCCAGGGATTAGGGCTAGGGTTAGGGTTAGGGTTAGGGTTAGGGTTTGGCGATCCATGAAGTCTGGAGCCTCATGTGGAGTACGGTTAGAAAGGGCATGCGAAAGGGGATGCGTGGCTGCACCAAGAAGCCAGCAAAGACAGCTCTTCTCTTTGGGACAGGTTGGGTCTGGTGTTGTCAGGCTGCAGCCCCGCCAGAGATTAGGGCAAGGGATAGGGTTAGGGTTAGGTTTCGGCGATCCATGAAGTCTGGAGCCTCATGTGGCGCATGGTTAGAAAGGGCATGCGAAAGGGGATGCGTGGCTGCACCAAGAAGCCAGCCACAACAGCTTTTCTATTTCAGACAGATCGCGTCTGGTGGTGTCAGGGTGCAGCCCACCAGAGATTAGGGCTAGGACTAGGGTTAGGGTTAGGGTTAGTGTTCGGCAATCCATGAAGTCTGGAGCCTCATGTGGAGTACGGTTAGAAAGGGCATGCGAAAGGGGATGCGTGGCTGCACCAAGAAGCCAGCCACGACAGCTTTTCTCTTTGGGACAGGTCGCGTCTCTTGGTGTCAGGCTGCAGCCCTGCCAGAAATTCAGGCTAGGGTTAGGGTTAGGGTTAGGGTTAGGGTTCGGCGATCCATGCAGTCTGGAGCCTCATGTGGAGCACGGTTAGAAAGGGCATGCGAAAGGGGATGCGTGGCTGCACCAAGAAGCCAGCCAGGACATCTTTTCTCTTTGGGACAGAGAAGGTCATGTGGTATCAGGGTGCAGCGACGCCAGAGATTAGGGCTAGGGTTAGGGTTAGGGTTAGGGTTCGGCGATCCATGAAGTCTGGAGCCTCATGTGGAGCACGGTTAGAAAGGGCATGCGAAAGGGGATGCGTGGCTGCACCAAGAAGCCAGCCACAACAGCTTTTCTATTTCGGACAGGTCAGGTCTGTTGGTGTCAGGCTGCAGCCCCGCCAGGGATTAGGGCTACAGTTAGGGTTAGGGTTAGGGTTAGGGTTCGGCGATCCATGAAGTCTGGAGCCTCATGTGGAGCACGTTTAGAAAGGGCATGCGAAAGGGGATGCGTGGGTGCACCAAGAAGCCAGCCACGACAGCTTTTCTCTTTGGGACAGGTCGCGTCTGGTGGTGTCAGGCTGCAGCCCTGCCAGAGATTAGGGCTAGGGTTAGGGTTAGGGTTAGGGTTAGGGTTCGGCGATCCATGAAGTCTGGAGCCTCATGTGGAGTACGGTTAGAAAGGGCATGCGAAAGGGGATGCGTGGCTGCACCAAGAAGCCAGCCACGACAGCTTTTCTCTTTGGGACAGGTTGGGTCTGGAAGTGTCAGGCTGCAGCCCCACCAGAGATTAGGGCTAGGGTTAGGGTTAGGGTTAGGGTTAGGGTTAGGGTTCGGCGATCCATGAAGTCTGGAGCCTCATGTGGAGTACGGTTAGAAAGGGCATGCGAAAGGGGATGCGTGGCTGCACCAAGAAGCCAGCCATGACAACTTTTCTCTTTCGGACAGATCACGTCATGTGGTATCAGGGTGCAGCGACGCCAGAGATTAGGGATAGGGTTAGGGTTAGGGTTAGGGTTCGGCGAACTATGAAGTCTGGAGCCTCATGTGGAGTAAGGTTAGAAAGGGCATGCGAAAGGGGATGCGTGGCTGCACCAAGAAGCCAGCCACGACAGCTTTTCTCTTAGGACAGATCGCGTCTGGTGGTGTCAGGCTGCAGCCCACCAGAGATTAGGGCTAGGACTAGGGTTAGGGTTAGGGTTAGTGTTCGGCAATCCATGAAGTCTGGAGCCTCATGTGGAGTACGGTTAGAAAGGGCATGCGAAAGGGGATGCGTGGCTGCACCAAGAAGCCAGCCACGACAGCTTTTCTCTTTGGGACAGGTCGCGTCTCTTGGTGTCAGGCTGCAGCCCTGCCAGAAATTCAGGCTAGGGTTAGGGTTAGGGTTAGGGTTAGGGTTCGGCGATCCATGAAGTCTGGAGCCTCATGTCGAGCACGGTTAGAGAGGGCATGCGAAAGGGGATGCGTGGCTGCACCAAGAAGCCAGCCACGACAGCTTTTCTCTTTGGGACAGAGAAGGTCATGTGGTATCAGGGTGCAGCGACGCCAGAGATTAGGGCTAGGGTTAGGGTTAGGGTTAGGGTTCGGCGATCCATGAAGTCTGGAGCCTCATGTGGAGTACGGTTAGAAAGGGCATGCGAAAGGGGATGCGTGGCTGCACCAAGAAGCCAGCCATGACAACATTTCTCTTTCGGACAGATCACGTCATGTGGTATCAGGGTGCAGCGACTCCAGAGATTAGGGATAGGGTTAGGGTTAGGGTTAGGGTTCGGCGAACTATGAAGTCTGGAGCCTCATGTGGAGTAAGGTTCGAAAGGGCATGCGAAAGGGGATGCGTGGCTGCACCAAGAAGCCAGCAAAGACAGCTCTTCTCTTTGGGACAGGTTGGGTCTGGTGTTGTCAGGCTGCAGCCCCGCCAGAGATTAGGGCAAGGGATAGGGTTAGGGTTAGGTTTCCGCAATCCATGAAGTCTGGAGCCTCATGTGGCGCATGGTTAGAAAGGGCATGCGAAAGGGGATGCGTGGCTGCACCAAGAAGCCAGCAAAGACAGCTTTTCTATTTCAGACAGATCGCGTCTGGTGGTGTCAGGGTGCCGGCCCACCAGAGATTAGGGCTAGGGTTAGGGTTAGGGTTAGGGTTAGTGTTCGGCGATCCATGAAGTCTGGAGCCTCATGTGGAGTACGGTTAGAAAGGGCATGCGAAAGGGGATGCGTGGCTGCACGAAGAAGCCACCCACGACAGATTTTCTCTTTGGGACAGGTCGCGTCTCTTGGTGTCAGGCTGCAGCCCTGCCAGAAATTCAGGCTAGGGTTAGGGTTAGGGTTAGGGTTAGGGTTAGGGTTTGGCGATCTATGAAAACTGGAGCCTCATGTGGAGCACGGTTAGAAAGGGCATGCGAAAGGGGATGCGTGGCTGCACCAAGAAGCCAGCCACAACAGCTTTTCTCTTTGGGACAGGTCGGGTCTGTTGGTGTCAGGCTGCAGCCCCGCCAGGGATTAGGGCTACAGTTAGGGTTAGGGTTAGGGTTAGGGTTCGGCGAACTATGAAGTCTGGAGCCTCATGTGGAGTACGGTTAGAAAGGGCATGCGAAAGGGGATGCGTGGCTGCACCAAAAAGCCAGCCACGACAGCTTTTCTCTTTTGGACAGGTCACGTCTGGTGGTGTCAGGGTGCAGCCCTGACAGAAATTCAGGCTAGGGCTAGGGTTAGGGTTAGGGTTAGGGTTCGGCGATCCATGAAGTCTGGAGCCTCATGTGGAGTACGGTTAGAAAGGGCATGCGAAAGGGGATGCGTGGCTGCACCAAAAAGCCACCCACGACAGCTTTTCTATTTCGGACAGATCGCGTATGGTGGTGTCAGGGTGTAGCCCCACCAGAGATTAGGGCTACGGTTAGGGTTAGGGTTAGGGTTATGGTTCGGCGAACTATGAAGTCTGGAGCCTCATGTGGAGTACGGTTAGAAAGGGCATGCGAAAGGGGATGCGTGGCTGCACCAAGAAGCCAGCAAAGACAGCTTTTCTCTTTGGGACAAATCCAGCCTGGTGGTGTCAGGCTGCAGCCCCACCAGAGATTAGGGCTAGGGTTAGGGTTAGGGTTAGGGTTAGGGTTCGGCGATCCATGAAGTCTGGAGCCTCATGTGGAGTACGGTTAGAAAGGGCATGCGAAAGGGGATGCGTGGCTGCACGAAGAAGCCACCCACGACAGATTTTCTCTTTGGGACAGGTAGCGTCTCTTGGTGTAGGGCTGCAGCCCTGCCAGAAATTCAGGCTAGGGATAGGGTTAGGGTTAGGGTTAGGGTTTGGCGATCTATGAAAACTGGAGCCTCATGTGGAGCACGGTTAGAAAGGGCATGCGAAAGGGGATGCGTGGCTGCACCAAGAATCCAGCCACAACAGCTTTTCTCTTTGGGACAGGTCGGGTCTGTTGGTGTCAGGCTGCAGCCCCACCAGGGATTAGGGCTACAGTTAGGGTTAGGGTTAGGGTTAGGGTTCGGCGAACTATGAAGTCTGGAGCCTCATGTGGAATACGGTTAGAAAGGGCATGCGAAAGGGGATGCGTGGCTGCACCAAGAAGCCAGCCACGACAGCTTTTCTCTTTCGGACAGATCGCGTCTGGTGGTGTCAGGCTGCAGCCCCACCAGAGATTAGGGCTAGGGTTAGGGTTAGGGTTAGGGTTAGGGTTCGGCGATCCATGAAGTCTGGAGCCTCATGTGGAGGACGGTTAGAAAGGGCATGCGAAAGGGGATGCGTGGCTGCACCAAGAAGCCAGCCACGACAGCTTTTCTCTTTTGGACAGGTCACGTCTGGTGGTGTCAGGGTGCAGCCCTGCCAGAAATTCAGGCTAGGGCTAGGGTTAGGGTTAGGGTTAGGGTTCGGCGATCCATGAAGTCTGGAGCCTCATGTGGAGTACGGTTAGAAATGGCATGCGAAAGGGGATGCGTGGCTGCACCAAAAAGCCACCCACGACAGCTTTTCTATTTCGGACAGATCGCGTATGGTGGTGTCAGGGTGTAGCCCCACCAGAGATTAGGGCTACGGTTAGGGTTAGGGTTAGGGTTCGGCGATCCATGAAGTCTGGAGCCTCATGTGGAGTACGGTTAGAAAGGGCATGCGAAAGGGGATGCGTGGCTGCACCAAGAAGCCAGCCACGACAGCTTTTCTCTTTGGGACAGGTTGGGTCTGGAAGTGTCAGGCTGCAGCCCCACCAGAGATTAGGGCTAGGGTTAGGGTTAGGGTTAGGGTTAGGGTTAGGGTTCGGCGATCCATGAAGTCTGGAGCCTCATGTGGAGTACGGTTAGAAAGGGCATGCGAAAGGGGATGCGTGGCTGCACCAAGAAGCCAGCCACGACAACTTTTCTCTTTCGGACAGATCACGTCATGTGGTATCAGGCTGCAGCGACGCCAGAGATTAGGGATAGGGTTAGGGTTAGGGTTAGGGTTCGGCGAACTATGAAGTCTGGAGCCTCATGTGGAGTAAGGTTAGAAAGGGCATGCGAAAGGGGATGCGTGGCTGCACCAAGAAGCCAGCCACGACAGCTTTTCTCTTAGGACAGATCGCGTCTGGTGGTGTCAGGCTGCAGCCCACCAGAGATTAGGGCTAGGACTAGGGTTAGGGTTAGGGTTAGTGTTCGGCAATCCATGAAGTCTGGAGCCTCATGTGGAGTACGGTTAGAAAGGGCATGCGAAAGGGGATGCGTGGCTGCACCAAGAAGCCAGCCACGACAGCTTTTCTCTTTGGGACAGGTCGCGTCTCTTGGTGTCAGGCTGCAGCCCTGCCAGAAATTCAGGCTAGGGTTAGGGTTAGGGTTAGGGTTAGGGTTCGGCGATCCATGAAGTCTGGAGCCTCATGTCGAGCACGGTTAGAAAGGGCATGCGAAAGGGGATGCGTGGCTGCACCAAGAAGCCAGCCAGGACATCTTTTCTCTTTGGGACAGAGAAGGTCATGTGGTATCAGGGTGCAGCGACGCCAGAGATTAGGGCTAGGGTTAGGGTTAGGGTTAGGGTTCGGCGATCCATGAAGTCTGGAGCCTCATGTGGAGTACGGTTAGAAAGGGCATGCGAAAGGGGATGCGTGGCTGCACAAAGAAGCCAGCCATGACAACATTTCTCTTTCGGACAGATCACGTCATGTGGTATCAGGGTGCAGCGACTCCAGAGATTAGGGATAGGGTTAGGGTTAGGGTTAGGGTTCGGCGAACTATGAAGTCTGGAGCCTCATGTGGAGTAAGGTTAGAAAGGGCATGCGAAAGGGGATGCGTGGCTGCACCAAGAAGCCAGCAAAGACAGCTCTTCTCTTTGGGACAGGTTGGGTCTGGTGTTGTCAGGCTGCAGCCCCGCCAGAGATTAGGGCAAGGGATAGGGTTAGGGTTAGGGTTAGGGTTAGGTTTCCGCAATCCATGAAGTCTGGAGCCTCATGTGGCGCATGGTTAGAAAGGGCATGCGAAAGGGGATGCGTGGCTGCACCAAGAAGCCAGCCACGACAGCTTTTCTATTTCAGACAGATCGCGTCTGGTGGTGTCAGGGTGCCGGCCCACCAGAGATTAGGGCTAGGGTTAGGGTTAGGGTTAGGGTTAGTGTTCGGCGATCCATGAAGTCTGGAGCCTCATGTGGAGTACGGTTAGAAAGGGCATGCGAAAGGGGATGCGTGGCTGCACGAAGAAGCCACCCACGACAGATTTTCTCTTTGGGACAGGTCGCGTCTCTTGGTGTCAGGCTGCAGCCCTGCCAGAAATTCAGGCTAGGGTTAGGGTTAGGGTTAGGGTTAGGGTTAGGGTTTGGCGATCTATGAAAACTGGAGCCTCATGTGGAGCACGGTTAGAAAGGGCATGCGAAAGGGGATGCGTGGCTGCACCAAGAAGCCAGCCACAACAGCTTTTCTCTTTGGGACAGGTCGGGTCTGTTGGTGTCAGGCTGCAGCCCCGCCAGGGATTAGGGCTACAGTTAGGGTTAGGGTTAGGGTTAGGGTTCGGCGAACTATGAAGTCTGGAGCCTCATGTGGAGTACGGTTAGAAAGGGCATGCGAAAGGGGATGCGTGGCTGCACCAAAAAGCCAGCCACGACAGCTTTTCTCTTTTGGACAGGTCACGTCTGGTGGTGTCAGGGTGCAGCCCTGACAGAAATTCAGGCTAGGGCTAGGGTTAGGGTTAGGGTTAGGGTTCGGCGATCCATGAAGTCTGGAGCCTCATGTGGAGTACGGTTAGAAAGGGCATGCGAAAGGGGATGCGTGGCTGCACCAAAAAGCCACCCACGACAGCTTTTCTATTTCGGACAGATCGCGTATGGTGGTGTCAGGGTGTAGCCCCACCAGAGATTAGGGCTACGGTTAGGGTTAGGGTTAGGGTTATGGTTCGGCGAACTATGAAGTCTGGAGCCTCATGTGGAGTACGGTTAGAAAGGGCATGCGAAAGGGGATGCGTGGCTGCACCAAGAAGCCAGCAAAGACAGCTTTTCTCTTTGGGACAAATCCAGCCTGGTGGTGTCAGGCTGCAGCCCCACCAGAGATTAGGGCTAGGGTTAGGGTTAGGGTTAGGGTTAGGGTTCGGCGATCCATGAAGTCTGGAGCCTCATGTGGAGTACGGTTAGAAAGGGCATGCGAAAGGGGATGCGTGGCTGCACGAAGAAGCCACCCACGACAGATTTTCTCTTTGGGACAGGTAGCGTCTCTTGGTGTCAGGCTGCAGCCCTGCCAGAAATTCAGGCTAGGGATAGGGTTAGGGTTAGGGTTAGGGTTTGGCGATCTATGAAAACTGGAGCCTCATGTGGAGCACGGTTAGAAAGGGCATGCGAAAGGGGATGCGTGGCTGCACCAAGAATCCAGCCACAACAGCTTTTCTCTTTGGGACAGGTCGGGTCTGTTGGTGTCAGGCTGCAGCCCCACCAGGGATTAGGGCTACAGTTAGGGTTAGGGTTAGGGTTAGGGTTCGGCGAACTATGAAGTCTGGAGCCTCATGTGGAATACGGTTAGAAAGGGCATGCGAAAGGGGATGCGTGGCTGCACCAAGAAGCCAGCCACGACAGCTTTTCTCTTTCGGACAGATCGCGTCTGGTGGTGTCAGGCTGCAGCCCCACCAGAGATTAGGGCTAGGGTTAGGGTTAGGGTTAGGGTTAGGGTTCGGCGATCCATGAAGTCTGGAGCCTCATGTGGAGGACGGTTAGAAAGGGCATGCGAAAGGGGATGCGTGGCTGCACCAAGAAGCCAGCCACGACAGCTTTTCTCTTTTGGACAGGTCACGTCTGGTGGTGTCAGGGTGCAGCCCTGCCAGAAATTCAGGCTAGGGCTAGGGTTAGGGTTAGGGTTAGGGTTCGGCGATCCATGAAGTCTGGAGCCTCATGTGGAGTACGGTTAGAAATGGCATGCGAAAGGGGATGCGTGGCTGCACCAAAAAGCCACCCACGACAGCTTTTCTATTTCGGACAGATCGCGTATGGTGGTGTCAGGGTGTAGCCCCACCAGAGATTAGGGCTACGGTTAGGGTTAGGGTTAGGGTTCGGCGATCCATGAAGTCTGGAGCCTCATGTGGAGTACGGTTAGAAAGGGCATGCGAAAGGGGATGCGTGGCTGCACAAAAAGCCAGCCATGACAACTTTTCTCTTTCGGACAGATCACGTCATGTGGTATCAGGGTGCAGCGACGCCAGAGATTAGGGATAGGGTTAGGGTTAGGGTTAGGGTTCGGCGATCCATGAAGTCTGGAGCCTCATGTGGAGTACGGTTAGAAAGGGCATGCGAAAGGGGATGCGTGGCTGCACCAAGAATCCAGCCACAACAGCTTTTCTCTTTGGGACAGGTCGGGTCTGTTGGTGTCAGGCTGCAGCCCCGCCAGGGATTAGGGCTACAGTTAGGGTTAGGGTTAGGGTTAGGGTTCGGCGATCCATGAAGTCTGGAGCCTCATGTGGAGTAAGGTTAGAAAGAGCATGCGAAAGGGGATGCGTGGCTGCACCAAGAAGCCAGCAAAGACAGCTTTTCTCTTTGGGACAGATCGCGTCTGGTGGTGTCAGGGTGGAGCCCCAACAGAGATTAGGGATAGGGTTAGGGTTAGGGTTAGGGTTAGGGTTCGGCGATCCATGAAGTCTGGAGCCTCATGTGGAGTACGGTTAGAAAGGGCATGCGAAAGGGGATGCGTGGCTGCACCAAGAAGCCAGCCAGGACAGCTTTTCTCTTTGGGACAGATAAGGTCATATGGTATCAGTCTGCATCCCCGCCAGAGATTAGGGCTAGGGTTAGGGTTAGGGTTAGGGTTAGGTTTCGGCAATCCATGAAGTCTGGAGCCTCATGTGGAGTAGGTTAGAAAGGGCATGCGAAAGGGGATGCGTGGCTGCACCAAGAAGCCAGCCACAACAGCTTTTCTATTTCGGACAGATCGCGTCTAGTGGTGTCAGGCTGCAGCCCCGCCAGGGATTAGGGCTACAGTTAGGGTTAGGGTTAGGGTTAGGGTTCGGCGAACTATGAAGTCTGGAGCCTCATGTGGAGTAAGGTTAGAAAGAGCATGCGAAAGGGGATGCGTGGCTGCACCAAGAAGCCAGCAAAGACAGCTCTTCTCTTTGGGACAGGTTGGGTCTGGTGTTGTCAGGCTGCAGCCCCGCCAGAGATTAGGGCAAGGGATAGGGTTAGGGTTAGGTTTCCGCAATCCATGAAGTCTGGAGCCTCATGTGGCGCATGGTTAGAAAGGGCATGCGAAAGGGGATGCGTGGCTGCACCAAGAAGCCAGCAAAGACAGCTTTTCTATTTCAGACAGATCGCGTCTGGTGGTGTCAGGGTGCAGCCCCGCCAGGGATTAGGGCTACAGTTAGGGTTAGGGTTAGGGTTCGGCGATCCATGAAGTCTGGCGCCTCATGTGGAGTACGGTTAGAAAGGGCATGCGAAAGGGGATGCGTGGCTGCACCAAAAAGCCAGCCACGACAGCTTTTCTCTTTTGGACAGGTCACGTCTTTTGGAGTCAGTGTGCAGCCCCACAAAAGATTAGGGCTAGGGTTAGGGTTAGGGTTAGGGTTAGGGTTCGGCGATCCATGAAGTCTGGAGCCTCATGTGGAGGACAGTTAGAAAGGGCATGCGAAAGGGGATGCGTGGCTGCACCAAGAAGCCAGCCACGACAGCTTTTCTCTTTGGGACAGCTCGGGTCTGGAAGTGTCAGGCTGCAGCCCCACCAGAGATTAGGGCTAGAGTTAGGGTTAGGGTTAGGGTTAGGGTTCGGCGATCCATGAAGTCTGGAGCCTCATGTGGAGTACGGTTAGAAAGGGCATGCGAAAGGGGATGCGTGGCTGCACCAAGAAGCCAGCCACGACAGTTATTCTCTTTGGGACAGGTCGCGTCTGCTGGTGTCAGGCTGCAACCCCGCCAGGGATTAGGGTTAGGGTTAGGGTTAGAGTTAGGGTTAGGGTTAGGGTTCGGCGATCCATGAAGTCTGGAGCCTCATGTGGAGTACGGTTAGAAAGGGCATGCGAAAGGGGATGCGTGGCTGCACCAAGAAGCCAGCCACGACAGCTTTTCTCTTTGGGACAGGTCGCGTCTGGTGGTGTCAGGCTGCAGCCCTGCCAGAAATTCAGGCTAGGGTTAGGGTTAGGGTTAGGGTTAGGGTTCGGCGATCCATGAAGTCTGGAGCCTCATGTGGAGCATGGTTAGAAAGGGCATGAGAAAGGGGATGCGTGGCTGCACCAAGAAGCCAGCAAAGACAGCTTTTCTATTTCAGACAGATCGCGTCTGGTGGTGTCAGGGTGCAGCCCCGCCAGGGATTTGGGCTACAGTTAGGGTTAGGGTTAGGGTTCGGCGATCCATGAAGTCTGGCGCCTCATGTGGAGTACGGTTAGAAAGGGCATGCGAAAGGGGATGCGTGGCTGCACCAAAAAGCCAGCCATGACAACTTTTCTCTTTCGGACAGATCCCGTCATGTGGTATCAGGGTGCAGCGACGCCAGAGATTAGGGATAAGGTTAGGGTTAGGGTTCGGCGATCCATGAAGTCTGGAGCCTCATGTGGAGTACGGTTCGAAAGGGCATGCGAAAGGGGATGCGTGGCTGCACCAAAAAGCCAGCCACGACAGCTTTTCTCTTTTGGACAGGTCACGTCTGGTGGTGTCAGGGTGCAGCCCTGCCAGAAATTCAGGCTAGGGCTAGGGTTACGGTTAGGGTTAGGGTTCGGCGATCCATGAAGTCTGGAGCCTCATGTGGAGTACGGTTAGAAAGGGCATGCGAAAGGGGATGTGTGGCTGCACCAAAAAGCCACCCACGACAGCTTTTCTATTTCGGACAGATCGCGTATGGTGGTGTCACGGTGTAGCCCCACCAGAGATTAGGGCTACGGTTAGGGTTAGGGTTAGGGTTAGGGTTAGGGTTCGGCGATCCATGAAGTCTGGAGCCTCATGTGGAGTACGGTTAGAAAGGGCATGCGAAAGGGGATGCGTGGCTGCACAAAAAGCCAGCCATGACAACTTTTCTCTTTCGGACAGATCACGTCATGTGGTATCAGGGTGCAGCGACGCCAGAGATTAGGGATAGGGTTAGGGTTAGGGTTAGGGTTCGGCGATCCATGAAGTCTGGAGCCTCATGTGGAGCACGTTTAGAAAGGGCATGCGAAAGGGGATGCGTGGCTGCACCAAGAAGCCAGCCACAACAGCTTTTCTATTTCGGACAGATCGCGTCTGGTGGTGTCAGGCTGCAGCCCCGCCAGGGATTAGGGCTACAGTTAGGGTTAGGGTTAGGGTTAGGGTTCGGCGAACTATGAAGTCTGGAGCCTCATGTGGAGTAAGGTTAGAAAGGGCATGCGAAAGGGGATGCGTGGCTGCACCAAGAAGCCAGCAAAGACAGCTCTTCTCTTTGGGACAGGTTGGGTCTGGTGTTGTCAGGCTGCAGCCCCGCCAGAGATTAGGGCAAGGGATAGGGTTAGGGTTAGGTTTCCGCAATCCATGAAGTCTGGAGCCTCATGTGGAGTACGCTTAGAAAGGGCATGTGAAAGGGGATGCGTGGCTGCACCAAGAAGCCAGCAAAGACAGCTTTTCTATTTCAGACAGATCACGTCTGGTGGTGTCAGGGTGCAGGCCCACCAGAGATTAGGGCTAGGATTAGGGTTAGGGTTAGGGTTAGTGTTCGGCAATCCATGAAGTCTGGAGCCTCATGTGGAGTAAGGTTAGAAAGGGCATGCGAAAGGGGATGCGTGGCTGCACGAAGAAGCCACCCACGACAGCTTTTCTCTTTGGGACAGGTCGCGTCTCTTGGTGTCAGGCTGCAGCCCTGCCAGAAATTCAGGCTAGGGTTAGGGTTAGGGTTAGGGTTAGGGTTCGGCGATCCATGAAGTCTGGAGCCTCATGTGGAGCACGGTTAGAAAGGGCATGCGAAAGGGGATGCGTGGCTGCACCAAGAAGCCAGCCACGACAGCTTTTCTCTTTGGGACAGAGAAGGTCATGTGGTATCAGGGAGCAGCGACGCCAGAGATTAGGGCTAGGGTTAGGGTTAGGGTTCGGCGATCCATGAAGTCTGGAGCCTCATGTGGAGTACGGTTAGAAAGGGCATGCGAAAGGGGATGCGTGGCTGCACCAAGAAGCCAGCCACAACAGCTTTTCTATTTCGGACAGGTCAGGTCTGTTGGTGTCAGGCTGCAGCCCCGCCAGGGATTAGGGCTACAGTTAGGGTTAGGGTTAGGGTTAGGGTTCAGCGATCCATGAAGTCTGGAGCCTCATGTGGAGTACGGTTAGAAAGGGCATGCGAAAGGGGATGCGTGGCTGCACCAAGAAGCCAGCCACAACAGCTTTTCTATTTCGGACAGATCGCGTCTAGTGGTGTCAGGCTGCAGCCCCACAAAAGATTAGGGCTAGGGTTAGGGTTAGGGTTAGGGTTAGGGTTCGGCGATCCATGAAGTCTGGAGCCTCATGTGGAGCACGGTTAGAAAGGGCATGCGAAAGGGGATGCGTGGCTGCACCAAGAAGCCAGCAAAGACAGCTTTTCTCTTTGGGACAGGTTGGGTCTGGAACTGTCAGGCTGCAGCCCTGCCAGAGATTAGGGCTAGGGTTAGGGTTAGGGTTCGGCGATCCATGAAGTCTGGAGCCTCATGTGGAGTACGGTTAGAAAGGGCATGCGAAAGGGGATGCGTGGCTGCACCAAAAAGCCACCCACGACAGCTTTTCTATTTCGGACAGATCGCGTATGGTGGTGTCAGGGTGTAGCCCCACCAGAGATTAGGGCTACGGTTAGGGTTAGGGTTAGGGTTAGGGTTAGGGTTCGGCGATCCATGAAGTCTGGAGCCTCATGTGGAGTACGGTTAGAAAGGGCATGCGAAAGGGGATGCGTGGCTGCACAAAAAGCCAGCCATGACAACTTTTCTCTTTCGGACAGATCACGTCATGTGGTATCAGGGTGCAGCGACGCCAGAGATTAGGGATAGGGTTAGGGTTAGGGTTAGGGTTCGGCGATCCATGAAGTCTGGAGCCTCATGTGGAGGACAGTTAGAAAGGGCATGCGAAAGGGGATGCGTGGCTGCACCAAGAAGCCAGCCACGACAGCTTTTCTCTTTGGGACAGCTCGGGTCTGGAAGTGTCAGGCTGCAGCCCCACCAGAGATTAGGGCTAGAGTTAGGGTTAGGGTTAGGGTTAGGGTTCGGCGATCCATGAAGTCTGGAGCCTCATGTGGAGTACGGTTAGAAAGGGCATGCGAAAGGGGATGCGTGGCTGCACCAAGAAGCCAGCCACGACAGTTATTCTCTTTGGGACAGGTCGCGTCTGCTGGTGTCAGGCTGCAACCCCGCCAGGGATTAGGGTTAGGGTTAGGGTTAGAATTAGGGTTAGGGTTAGGGTTCGGCGATCCATGAAGTCTGGAGCCTCATGTGGAGTACGGTTAGAAAGGGCATGCGAAAGGGGATGCGTGGCTGCACCAAGAAGCCAGCCACGACAGCTTTTCTCTTTGGGACAGGTCGCGTCTGGTGGTGTCAGGCTGCAGCCCTGCCAGAAATTCAGGCTAGGGTTAGGGTTAGGGTTAGGGTTAGGGTTCGGCGATCCATGAAGTCTGGAGCCTCATGTGGAGCATGGTTAGAAAGGGCATGAGAAAGGGGATGCGTGGCTGCACCAAGAAGCCAGCAAAGACAGCTTTTCTCTTTTGGACAGAACGCGTCTCTTGGTGTCAGGCTGCAGCCCCGCCAGGGATTAGGGCTACAGTTAGGGTTAGGGTTAGGGTTCGGCGATCCATGAAGTCTGGCGCCTCATGTGGAGTACGGTTAGAAAGGGCATGCGAAAGGGGATGCGTGGCTGCACCAAAAAGCCAGCCATGACAACTTTTCTCTTTCGGACAGATCCCGTCATGTGGTATCAGGGTGCAGCGACGCCAGAGATTAGGGATAGGGTTAGGGTTAGGGTTCGGCGATCCATGAAGTCTGGAGCCTCATGTGGAGTACGGTTCGAAAGGGCATGCGAAAGGGGATGCGTGGCTGCACCAAAAAGCCAGCCACGACAGCTTTTCTCTTTTGGACAGGTCACGTCTGGTGGTGTCAGGGTGCAGCCCTGCCAGAAATTCAGGCTAGGGCTAGGGTTAGGGTTAGGGTTAGGGTTCGGCGATCCATGAAGTCTGGAGCCTCATGTGGAGTACGGTTAGAAAGGGCATGCGAAAGGGGATGTGTGGCTGCACCAAAAAGCCACCCACGACAGCTTTTCTATTTCGGACAGATCGCGTATGGTGGTGTCAGGGTGTAGCCCCACCAGAGATTAGGGCTACGGTTAGGGTTAGGGTTAGGGTTAGGGTTAGGGTTCGGCGATCCATGAAGTCTGGAGCCTCATGTGGAGTACGGTTAGAAAGGGCATGCGAAAGGGGATGCGTGGCTGCACAAAAAGCCAGCCATGACAACTTTTCTCTTTCGGACAGATCACGTCATGTGGTATCAGGGTGCAGCGACGCCAGAGATTAGGGATAGGGTTAGGGTTAGGGTTAGGGTTCGGCGAACTATGAAGTCTGGAGCCTCGTGTGGAGTAAGGTTAGAAAGGGCATGCGAAAGGGGATGCGTGGCTGCACCAAGAAGCCAGCAAAGACAGCTCTTCTCTTTGGGACAGGTTGGGTCTGGTGTTGTCAGGCTGCAGCCCCGCCAGAGATTAGGGCAAGGGATAGGGTTAGGGTTAGGTTTCCGCAATCCATGAAGTCTGGAGCCTCATGTGGCGCATGGTTAGAAAGGGCATGCGAAAGGGGATGCGTGGCTGCACCAAGAAGCCACCCACGACAGCTTTTCTCTTTGGGACAGGTCGCGTCTCTTGGTGTCAGGCTGCAGCCCTGCCAGAAATTCAGGCTAGGGTTAGGGTTAGGGTTAGGGTTAGGGTTCGGCGATCCATGAAGTCTGGAGCCTCATGTGGAGCACGGTTAGAAAGGGCATGCGAAAGGGGATGCGTGGCTGCACCAAGAAGCCAGCCACGACAGCTTTTCTCTTTGGGACAGAGAAGGTCATGTGGTATCAGGGAGCAGCGACGCCAGAGATTAGGGCTAGGGTTAGGGTTAGGGTTCGGCGATCCATGAAGTCTGGAGCCTCATGTGGAGCACGGTTAGAAAGGGCATGCGAAAGGGGATGCGTGGCTGCACCAAGAAGCCAGCAAAGACAGCTTTTCTCTTTGGGACAGGTTGGGTCTGGAACTGTCAGGCTGCAGCCCTGCCAGAGATTAGGGCTAGGGTTAGGGTTAGGGTTAGGGTTAGGGTTCGGCGATCCATGAAGTCTGGAGCCTCATGTGGAGTACGGTTAGAAAGGGCATGCGAAAGGGGATGCGTGGCTGCACCAAAAAGCCACCCACGACAGCTTTTCTATTTCGGACAGATCGCGTATGGTGGTGTCAGGGTGTAGCCCCACCAGAGATTAGGGCTACGGTTAGGGTTAGGGTTAGGGTTAGGGTTAGGGTTCGGCGATCCATGAAGTCTGGAGCCTCATGTGGAGTACGGTTAGAAAGGGCATGCGAAAGGGGATGCGTGGCTGCACAAAAAGCCAGCCATGACAACTTTTCTCTTTCGGACAGATCACGTCATGTGGTATCAGGGTGCAGCGACGCCAGAGATTAGGGATAGGGTTAGGGTTAGGGTTAGGGTTCGGCGATCCATGAAGTCTGGAGCCTCATGTGGAGGACGGTTAGAAAGGGCATGCGAAAGGGGATGCGTGGCTGCACCAAGAAGCCAGCCACAACAGCTTTTCTATTTCGGACAGATCGCGTCTGGTGGTGTCAGGCTGCAGCCCCGCCAGGGATTAGGGCTACAGTTAGGGTTAGGGTTAGGGTTAGGGTTCGGCGAACTATGAAGTCTGGAGCCTCATGTGGAGTAAGGTTAGAAAGGGCATGCGAAAGGGGATGCGTGGCTGCACCAAGAAGCCAGCAAAGACAGCTCTTCTCTTTGGGACAGGTTGGGTCTGGTGTTGTCAGGCTGCAGCCCCGCCAGAGATTAGGGCAAGGGATAGGGTTAGGGTTAGGTTTCCGCAATCCATGAAGTCTGGAGCCTCATGTGGCGCATGGTTAGAAAGGGCATGCGAAAGGGGATGCGTGGCTGCACCAAGAAGCCAGCAAAGACAGCTTTTCTATTTCAGACAGATCACGTCTGGTGGTGTCAGGGTGCAGGCCCACCAGAGATTAGGGCTAGGATTAGGGTTAGGGTTAGGGTTAGTGTTCGGCAATCCATGAAGTCTGGAGCCTCATGTGGAGTAAGGTTAGAAAGGGCATGCGAAAGGGGATGCGTGGCTGCACGAAGAAGCCACCCACGACAGCTTTTCTCTTTGGGACAGGTCGCGTCTCTTGGTGTCAGGCTGCAGCCCTGCCAGAAATTCAGGCTAGGGTTAGGGTTAGGGTTAGGGTTAGGGTTCGGCGATCCATGAAGTCTGGAGCCTCATGTGGAGCACGGTTAGAAAGGGCATGCGAAAGGGGATGCGTGGCTGCACCAAGAAGCCAGCCACGACAGCTTTTCTCTTTGGGACAGAGAAGGTCATGTGGTATCAGGGAGCAGCGACGCCAGAGATTAGGGCTAGGGTTAGGGTTAGGGTTCGGCGATCCATGAAGTCTGGAGCCTCATGTGGAGTACGGTTAGAAAGGGCATGCGAAAGGGGATGCGTGGCTGCACCAAGAAGCCAGCCACAACAGCTTTTCTATTTCGGACAGGTCAGGTCTGTTGGTGTCAGGCTGCAGCCCCGCCAGGGATTAGGGCTACAGTTAGGGTTAGGGTTAGGGTTCAGCGATCCATGAAGTCTGGAGCCTCATGTGGAGTACGGTTAGAAAGGGCATGCGAAAGGGGATGCGTGGCTGCACCAAGAAGCCAGCAAAGACAGCTTTTCTCTTTGGGACAGGTTGGGTCTGGAACTGTCAGGCTGCAGCCCTGCCAGAGATTAGGGCTAGGGTTAGGGTTAGGGTTAGGGTTAGGGTTCGGCGATCCATGAAGTCTGGAGCCTCATGTGGAGTACGGTTAGAAAGGGCATGCGAAAGGGGATGCGTGGCTGCACCAAAAAGCCACCCACGACAGCTTTTCTATTTCGGACAGATCGCGTATGGTGGTGTCAGGGTGTAGCCCCACCAGAGATTAGGGCTACGGTTAGGGTTAGGGTTAGGGTTAGGGTTAGGGTTCGGCGATCCATGAAGTCTGGAGCCTCATGTGGAGTACGGTTAGAAAGGGCATGCGAAAGGGGATGCGTGGCTGCACAAAAAGCCAGCCATGACAACTTTTCTCTTTCGGACAGATCACGTCATGTGGTATCAGGGTGCAGCGACGCCAGAGATTAGGGATAGGGTTAGGGTTAGGGTTAGTGTTCGGCGATCCATGAAGTCTGGAGCCTCATGTGGAGGACAGTTAGAAAGGGCATGCGAAAGGGGATGCGTGGCTGCACCAAGAAGCCAGCCACGACAGCTTTTCTCTTTGGGACAGCTCGGGTCTGGAAGTGTCAGGCTGCAGCCCCACCAGAGATTAGGGCTAGAGTTAGGGTTAGGGTTAGGGTTAGGGTTCGGCGATCCATGAAGTCTGGAGCCTCATGTGGAGTACGGTTAGAAAGGGCATGCGAAAGGGGATGCGTGGCTGCACCAAGAAGCCAGCCACGACAGTTATTCTCTTTGGGACAGGTCGCGTCTGCTGGTGTCAGGCTGCAACCCCGCCAGGGATTAGGGTTAGGGTTAGGGTTAGAATTAGGGTTAGGGTTAGGGTTCGGCGATCCATGAAGTCTGGAGCCTCATGTGGAGTACGGTTAGAAAGGGCATGCGAAAGGGGATGCGTGGCTGCACCAAGAAGCCAGCCACGACAGCTTTTCTCTTTGGGACAGGTCGCGTCTGGTGGTGTCAGGCTGCAGCCCTGCCAGAAATTCAGGCTAGGGTTAGGGTTAGGGTTAGGGTTAGGGTTCGGCGATCCATGAAGTCTGGAGCCTCATGTGGAGCATGGTTAGAAAGGGCATGAGAAAGGGGATGCGTGGCTGCACCAAGAAGCCAGCAAAGACAGCTTTTCTCTTTTGGACAGAACGCGTCTCTTGGTGTCAGGCTGCAGCCCCGCCAGGGATTAGGGCTACAGTTAGGGTTAGGGTTAGGGTTCGGCGATCCATGAAGTCTGGCGCCTCATGTGGAGTACGGTTAGAAAGGGCATGCGAAAGGGGATGCGTGGCTGCACCAAAAAGCCAGCCATGACAACTTTTCTCTTTCGGACAGATCCCGTCATGTGGTATCAGGGTGCAGCGACGCCAGAGATTAGGGATAGGGTTAGGGTTAGGGTTCGGCGATCCATGAAGTCTGGAGCCTCATGTGGAGTACGGTTCGAAAGGGCATGCGAAAGGGGATGCGTGGCTGCACCAAAAAGCCAGCCACGACAGCTTTTCTCTTTTGGACAGGTCACGTCTGGTGGTGTCAGGGTGCAGCCCTGCCAGAAATTCAGGCTAGGGCTAGGGTTAGGGTTAGGGTTAGGGTTCGGCGATCCATGAAGTCTGGAGCCTCATGTGGAGTACGGTTAGAAAGGGCATGCGAAAGGGGATGTGTGGCTGCACCAAAAAGCCACCCACGACAGCTTTTCTATTTCGGACAGATCGCGTATGGTGGTGTCAGGGTGTAGCCCCACCAGAGATTAGGGCTACGGTTAGGGTTAGGGTTAGGGTTAGGGTTAGGGTTCGGCGATCCATGAAGTCTGGAGCCTCATGTGGAGTACGGTTAGAAAGGGCATGCGAAAGGGGATGCGTGGCTGCACAAAAAGCCAGCCATGACAACTTTTCTCTTTCGGACAGATCACGTCATGTGGTATCAGGGTGCAGCGACGCCAGAGATTAGGGATAGGGTTAGGGTTAGGGTTAGGGTTCGGCGAACTATGAAGTCTGGAGCCTCGTGTGGAGTAAGGTTAGAAAAGGCATGCGAAAGGGGATGCGTGGCTGCACCAAGAAGCCAGCAAAGACAGCTCTTCTCTTTGGGACAGGTTGGGTCTGGTGTTGTCAGGCTGCAGCCCCGCCAGAGATTAGGACAAGGGATAGGGTTAGGGTTAGGTTTCCGCAATCCATGAAGTCTGGAGCCTCATGTGGCGCATGGTTAGAAAGGGCATGCGAAAGGGGATGCGTGGCTGCACCAAGAAGCCACCCACGACAGCTTTTCTCTTTGGGACAGGTCGCGTCTCTTGGTGTCAGGCTGCAGCCCTGCCAGAAATTCAGGCTAGGGTTAGGGTTAGGGTTAGGGTTAGGGTTCGGCGATCCATGAAGTCTGGAGCCTCATGTGGAGCACGGTTAGAAAGGGCATGCGAAAGGGGATGCGTGGCTGCACCAAGAAGCCAGCCACGACAGCTTTTCTCTTTGGGACAGAGAAGGTCATGTGGTATCAGGGAGCAGCGACGCCAGAGATTAGGGCTAGGGTTAGGGTTAGGGTTCGGCGATCCATGAAGTCTGGAGCCTCATGTGGAGCACGGTTAGAAAGGGCATGCGAAAGGGGATGCGTGGCTGCACCAAGAAGCCAGCCACAACAGCTTTTCTATTTCGGACAGGTCAGGTCTGTTGGTGTCAGGCTGCAGCCCCGCCAGGGATTAGGGCTACAGTTAGGGTTAGGGTTAGGGTTAGGGTTCAGCGATCCATGAAGTCTGGAGCCTCATGTGGAGTACGGTTAGAAAGGGCATGCGAAAGGGGATGCGTGGCTGCACCAAGAAGCCAGCCAGGACAGCTTTTCTCTTTTGGACAGGTCACGTCTTTTGGAGTCAGTGTGCAGCCCCACAAAAGATTAGGGCTAGGGTTAGGGTTAGGGTTAGGGTTAGGGTTCGGCGATCCATGAAGTCTGGAGCCTCATGTGGAGCACGGTTAGAAAGGGCATGCGAAAGGGGATGCGTGGCTGCACCAAGAAGCCAGCAAAGACAGCTTTTCTCTTTGGGACAGGTTGGGTCTGGAACTGTCAGGCTGCAGCCCTGCCAGAGATTAGGGCTAGGGTTAGGGTTAGGGTTAGGGTTAGGGTTCGGCGATCCATGAAGTCTGGAGCCTCATGTGGAGTACGGTTAGAAAGGGCATGCGAAAGGGGATGCGTGGCTGCACCAAAAAGCCACCCACGACAGCTTTTCTATTTCGGACAGATCGCGTATGGTGGTGTCAGGGTGTAGCCCCACCAGAGATTAGGGCTACGGTTAGGGTTAGGGTTAGGGTTAGGGTTAGGGTTCGGCGATCCATGAAGTCTGGAGCCTCATGTGGAGTACGGTTAGAAAGGGCATGCGAAAGGGGATGCGTGGCTGCACAAAAAGCCAGCCATGACAACTTTTCTCTTTCGGACAGATCACGTCATGTGGTATCAGGGTGCAGCGACGCCAGAGATTAGGGATAGGGTTAGGGTTAGGGTTAGGGTTCGGCGATCCATGAAGTCTGGAGCCTCATGTGGAGGACGGTTAGAAAGGGCATGCGAAAGGGGATGCGTGGCTGCACCAAGAAGCCAGCCACAACAGCTTTTCTATTTCGGACAGATCGCGTCTGGTGGTGTCAGGCTGCAGCCCCGCCAGGGATTAGGGCTACAGTTAGGGTTAGGGTTAGGGTTAGGGTTCGGCGAACTATGAAGTCTGGAGCCTCATGTGGAGTAAGGTTAGAAAGGGCATGCGAAAGGGGATGCGTGGCTGCACCAAGAAGCCAGCAAAGACAGCTCTTCTCTTTGGGACAGGTTGGGTCTGGTGTTGTCAGGCTGCAGCCCCGCCAGAGATTAGGGCAAGGGATAGGGTTAGGGTTAGGTTTCCGCAATCCATGAAGTCTGGAGCCTCATGTGGCGCATGGTTAGAAAGGGCATGCGAAAGGGGATGCGTGGCTGCACCAAGAAGCCAGCAAAGACAGCTTTTCTCTTTGGGACAGATCGCGTCTGGTGGTGTCAGGCTGCAGCCCCACCAGAGATTAGGGCTAGGGTTAGGGTTAGGGTTAGGGTTAGGGTTCGGCGATCCATGAAGTCTGGAGCCTCATGTGGAGTACGGTTAGAAAGGGCATGCGAAAGGGGATGCGTGGCTGCACCAAGAAGCCAGCCAGGACAGCTTTTCTCTTGGGGACAGATAAGGTCATGTGGTATCAGTCTGCACTCCGCCAGAGATTAGGGCTAGGGTTAGGGTTAGGGTTAGGGTTAGGTTTCGGCAATCCATGAAGTCTGGAGCCTCATGTGGAGTACGGTTAGAAAGGGCATGCGAAAGGGGATGCGTGGCTGCACCAAGAAGCCAGCAAAGACAGCTTTTCTATTTCGGACAGGTCGCGTCTGGTGGTGTCAGGCTGCAGCCCCGCCAGGGATTAGGGCTACAGTTAGGGTTAGGGTTAGGGTTAGGGTTCGGCGAACTATGAAGTCTGGAGCCTCATGTGGAGTAAGGTTAGAAAGGGCATGCGAAAGGGGATGCGTGGCTGCACCAAGAAGCCAGCAAAGACAGCTCTTCTCTTTGGGACAGGTTGGGTCTGGTGTTGTCAGGCTGCAGCCCCGCCAGAGATTAGGGCAAGGGATAGGGTTAGGGTTAGGTTTCCGCAATACATGAAGTCTGGAGCTTCATATGGAGCATGGTTAAAAAGGGCATGCGAAAGGGGATGCGTGGCTGCACCAAGAAGCCAGCAAAGACAGCTTTTCTCTTTGGGACAGATCGCGTCTGGTGGTGTCAGGGTGCAGGCCCACCAGAGATTAGGGCTAGGATTAGGGTTAGGGTTAGGGTTAGTGTTCGGCAATCCATGAAGTCTGGAGCCTCATGTGGAGTAAGGTTAGAAAGGGCATGCGAAAGGGGATGCGTGGCTCCACGAAGAAGCCACCCACGACAGCTTTTCTCTTTGGGACAGGTCGCGTCTCTTGGTGTCAGGCTGCAGCCCTGCCAGAAATTCAGGCTAGGGTTAGGGTTAGGGTTAGGGTTAGGGTTCGGCGATCCATGAAGTCTGGAGCCTCATGTGGAGCACGGTTAGAAAGGGCATGCGAAAGGGGATGCGTGGCTGCACCAAGAAGCCAGCCACGACAGCTTTTCTCTTTGGGACAGAGAAGGTCATGTGGTATCAGGGAGCAGCGACGCCAGAGATTAGGGCTAGGGTTAGGGTTAGGGTTCGGCGATCCATGAAGTCTGGAGCCTCATGTGGAGCACGGTTAGAAAGGGCATGCGAAAGGGGATGCGTGGCTGCACCAAGAAGCCAGCCACAACAGCTTTTCTATTTCGGACAGGTCAGGTCTGTTGGTGTCAGGCTGCAGCCCCGCCAGGGATTAGGGCTACAGTTAGGGTTAGGGTTAGGGTTAGGGTTCAGCGATCCATGAAGTCTGGAGCCTCATGTGGAGCACGTTTAGAAAGGGCATGCGAAAGGGGATGCGTGGCTGCACCAAGAAGCCAGCCACGACAGCTTTTCTCTTTGGGACAGCTCGGGTCTGGAAGTGTCAGGCTGCAGCCCCACCAGAGATTAGGGCTAGAGTTAGGGTTAGGGTTAGGGTTAGGGTTCGGCGATCCATGAAGTCTGGAGCCTCATGTGGAGTACGGTTAGAAAGGGCATGCGAAAGGGGATGCGTGGCTGCTCCAAGAAGCCAGCCACGACAGTTATTCTCTTTGGGACAGGTCGCGTCTGCTGGTGTCAGGCTGCAACCCCGCCAGGGATTAGGGTTAGGGTTAGGGTTAGAGTTAGGGTTAGGGTTAGGGTTCGGCGATCCATGAAGTCTGGAGCCTCATGTGGAGTACGGTTAGAAAGGGCATGCGAAAGGGGATGCGTGGCTGCACCAAGAAGCCAGCCACGACAGCTTTTCTCTTTGGGACAGGTCGCGTCTGGTGGTGTCAGGCTGCAGCCCTGCCAGAAATTCAGGCTAGGGTTAGGGTTAGGGTTAGGGTTAGGGTTCGGCGATCCATGAAGTCTGGAGCCTCATGTGGAGCATGGTTAGAAAGGGCATGAGAAAGGGGATGCGTGGCTGCACCAAGAAGCCAGCAAAGACAGCTTTTCTCTTTTGGACAGAACGCGTCTCTTGGTGTCAGGCTGCAGCCCCGCCAGGGATTAGGGCTACAGTTAGGGTTAGGGTTAGGGTTCGGCGATCCATGAAGTCTGGCGCCTCATGTGGAGTACGGTTAGAAAGGGCATGCGAAAGGGGATGCGTGGCTGCACCAAAAAGCCAGCCATGACAACTTTTCTCTTTCGGACAGATCCCGTCATGTGGTATCAGGGTGCAGCGACGCCAGAGATTAGGGATAGGGTTAGGGTTAGGGTTCGGCGATCCATGAAGTCTGGAGCCTCATGTGGAGTACGGTTCGAAAGGGCATGCGAAAGGGGATGCGTGGCTGCACCAAAAAGCCAGCCACGACAGCTTTTCTCTTTTGGACAGGTCACGTCTGGTGGTGTCAGGGTGCAGCCCTGCCAGAAATTCAGGCTAGGGCTAGGGTTAGGGTTAGGGTTAGGGTTCGGCGATCCATGAAGTCTGGAGCCTCATGTGGAGTACGGTTAGAAAGGGCATGCGAAAGGGGATGTGTGGCTGCACCAAAAAGCCACCCACGACAGCTTTTCTATTTCGGACAGATCGCGTATGGTGGTGTCACGGTGTAGCCCCACCAGAGATTAGGGCTACGGTTAGGGTTAGGGTTAGGGTTAGGGTTAGGGTTAGGGTTCAGCGATCCATGAAGTCTGGAGCCTCATGTGGAGCACGTTTAGAAAGGGCATGCGAAAGGGGATGCGTGGCTGCACCAAGAAGCCAGCCACGACAGCTTTTCTCTTTGGGACAGCTCGGGTCTGGAAGTGTCAGGCTGCAGCCCCACCAGAGATTAGGGCTAGAGTTAGGGTTAGGGTTAGGGTTAGGGTTCGGCGATCCATGAAGTCTGGAGCCTCATGTGGAGTACGGTTAGAAAGGGCATGCGAAAGGGGATGCGTGGCTGCACCAAGAAGCCAGCCACGACAGCTTTTCTATTTCGGACAGGTCGCGTCTGGTGGTGTCAGGCTGCAGCCCCGCCAGGGATTAGGGCTACAGTTAGGGTTAGGGTTAGGGTTAGGGTTCGGCGAACTATGAAGTCTGGAGCCTCATGTGGAGTACGGTTAGAAAGGGCATGCGAAAGGGGATGCGTGGCTGCACCAAGAAGCCAGCAAAGACAGCTCTTCTCTTTGGGACAGGTTGGGTCTGGTGTTGTCAGGCTGCAGCCCCGCCAGAGATTAGGGCAAGGGATAGGGTTAGGGTTAGGTTTCCGCAATCCATGAAGTCTGGAGCCTCATGTGGAGTACGCTTAGAAAGGGCATGCGAAAGGGGATGCGTGGCTGCACCAAGAAGCCAGCAAAGACAGCTTTTCTATTTCAGACAGATCACGTCTGGTGGTGTCAGGGTGCAGGCCCACCAGAGATTAGGGCTAGGATTAGGGTTAGGGTTAGGGTTAGTGTTCGGCAATCCATGAAGTCTGGAGCCTCATGTGGAGTAAGGTTAGAAAGGGCATGCGAAAGGGGATGCGTGGCTGCACCAAGAAGCCACCCACGACAGCTTTTCTCTTTGGGACAGGTCGCGTCTCTTGGTGTCAGGCTGCAGCCCTGCCAGAAATTCAGGCTAGGGTTAGGGTTAGGGTTAGGGTTAGGGTTCGGCGATCCATGAAGTCTGGAGCCTCATGTGGAGCACGGTTAGAAAGGGCATGCGAAAGGGGATGCGTGGCTGCACCAAGAAGCCAGCCACGACAGCTTTTCTCTTTGGGACAGAGAAGGTCATGTGGTATCAGGGAGCAGCGACGCCAGAGATTAGGGCTAGGGTTAGGGTTAGGGTTCGGCGATCCATGAAGTCTGGAGCCTCATGTGGAGTACGGTTAGAAAGGGCATGCGAAAGGGGATGCGTGGCTGCACCAAGAAGCCAGCCACAACAGCTTTTCTATTTCGGACAGGTCAGGTCTGTTGGTGTCAGGCTGCAGCCCCGCCAGGGATTAGGGCTACAGTTAGGGTTAGGGTTAGGGTTAGGGTTCAGCGATCCATGAAGTCTGGAGCCTCATGTGGAGTACGGTTAGAAAGGGCATGCGAAAGGGGATGCGTGGCTGCACCAAGAAGCCAGCAAAGACAGCTTTTCTCTTTTGGACAGGTCACGTCTTTTGGAGTCAGTGTGCAGCCCCACAAAAGATTAGGGCTAGGGTTAGGGTTAGGGTTAGGGTTAGGGTTCGGCGATCCATGAAGTCTGGAGCCTCATGTGGAGCACGGTTAGAAAGGGCATGCGAAAGGGGATGCGTGGCTGCACCAAGAAGCCAGCAAAGACAGCTTTTCTCTTTGGGACAGGTTGGGTCTGGAACTGTCAGGCTGCAGCCCTGCCAGAGATTAGGGCTAGGGTTAGGGTTAGGGTTAGGGTTAGGGTTCGGCGATCCATGAAGTCTGGAGCCTCATGTGGAGTACGGTTAGAAAGGGCATGCGAAAGGGGATGCGTGGCTGCACCAAAAAGCCACCCACGACAGCTTTTCTATTTCGGACAGATCGCGTATGGTGGTGTCAGGGTGTAGCCCCACCAGAGATTAGGGCTACGGTTAGGGTTAGGGTTAGGGTTAGGGTTAGGGTTCGGCGATCCATGAAGTCTGGAGCCTCATGTGGAGTACGGTTAGAAAGGGCATGCGAAAGGGGATGCGTGGCTGCACAAAAAGCCAGCCATGACAACTTTTCTCTTTCGGACAGATCACGTCATGTGGTATCAGGGTGCAGCGACGCCAGAGATTAGGGATAGGGTTAGGGTTAGGGTTAGGGTTCGGCGATCCATGAAGTCTGGAGCCTCATGTGGAGTACGGTTAGAAAGGGCATGCGAAAGGGGATGCGTGGCTGCACCAAGAAGCCAGCCACGACAGCTTTTCTATTTCGGACAGATCGCGTCTGGTGGTGTCAGGCTGCAGCCCCGCCAGGGATTAGGGCTACAGTTAGGGTTAGGGTTAGGGTTAGGGTTCGGCGAACTATGAAGTCTGGAGCCTCATGTGGAGTAAGGTTAGAAAGGGCATGCGAAAGGGGATGCGTGGCTGCACCAAGAAGCCAGCAAAGACAGCTCTTCTCTTTGGGACAGGTTGGGTCTGGTGTTGTCAGGCTGCAGCCCCGCCAGAGATTAGGGCAAGGGATAGGGTTAGGGTTAGGTTTCTGCAATCCATGAAGTCTGGAGCCTCATGTGGAGTACGCTTAGAAAGGGCATGCGAAAGGGGATGCGTGGCTGCACCAAGAAGCCAGCAAAGACAGCTTTTCTATTTCAGACAGATCACGTCTGGTGGTGTCAGGGTGCAGGCCCACCAGAGATTAGGGCTAGGATTAGGGTTAGGGTTAGGGTTAGTGTTCGGCAATCCATGAAGTCTGGAGCCTCATGTGGAGTAAGGTTAGAAAGGGCATGCGAAAGGGGATGCGTGGCTGCACGAAGAAGCCACCCACGACAGCTTTTCTCTTTGGGACAGGTCGCGTCTCTTGGTGTCAGGCTGCAGCCCTGCCAGAAATTCAGGCTAGGGTTAGGGTTAGGGTTAGGGTTAGGGTTCGGCGATCCATGAAGTCTGGAGCCTCATGTGGAGCACGGTTAGAAAGGGCATGCGAAAGGGGATGCGTGGCTGCACCAAGAAGCCAGCCACGACAGCTTTTCTCTTTGGGACAGAGAAGGTCATGTGGTATCAGGGAGCAGCGACGCCAGAGATTAGGGCTAGGGTTAGGGTTAGGGTTCGGCGATCCATGAAGTCTGGAGCCTCATGTGGAGTACGGTTAGAAAGGGCATGCGAAAGGGGATGCGTGGCTGCACCAAGAAGCCAGCCACAACAGCTTTTCTATTTCGGACAGGTCAGGTCTGTTGGTGTCAGGCTGCAGCCCCGCCAGGGATTAGGGCTACAGTTAGGGTTAGGGTTAGGGTTAGGGTTCAGCGATCCATGAAGTCTGGAGCCTCATGTGGAGTACGGTTAGAAAGGGCATGCGAAAGGGGATGCGTGGCTGCACCAAGAAGCCAGCAAAGACAGCTTTTCTCTTTTGGACAGGTCACGTCTTTTGGAGTCAGTGTGCAGCCCCACAAAAGATTAGGGCTAGGGTTAGGGTTAGGGTTAGGGTTAGGGTTCGGCGATCCATGAAGTCTGGAGCCTCATGTGGAGTACGGTTAGAAAGGGCATGCGAAAGGGGATGCGTGGCTGCACCAAAAAGCCACCCACGACAGCTTTTCTATTTCGGACAGATCGCGTATGGTGGTGTCAGGGTGTAGCCCCACCAGAGATTAGGGCTACGGTTAGGGTTAGGGTTAGGGTTAGGGTTAGTGTTCGGCGATCCATGAAGTCTGGAGCCTCATGTGGAGTACGGTTAGAAAGGGCATGCGAAAGGGGATGCGTGGCTGCACAAAAAGCCAGCCATGACAACTTTTCTCTTTCGGACAGATCACGTCATGTGGTATCAGGGTGCAGCGACGCCAGAGATTAGGGATAGGGTTAGGGTTAGGGTTAGGGTTCGGCGATCCATGAAGTCTGGAGCCTCATGTGGAGTACGGTTAGAAAGGGCATGCGAAAGGGGATGCGTGGCTGCACCAAGAAGCCAGCCACAACAGCTTTTCTATTTCGGACAGATCGCGTCTGGTGGTGTCAGGCTGCAGCCCCGCCAGAGATTAGGGCAAGGGATAGGGTTAGGGTTAGGTTTCTGCAATCCATGAAGTCTGGAGCCTCATGTGGCGCATGGTTAGAAAGGGCATGCGAAAGGGGATGCGTGGCTGCACCAAGAAGCCAGCAAAGACAGCTTTTCTCTTTGGGACAGATCGCGTCTGGTGGTGTCAGGCTGCAGCCCCACCAGAGATTAGGGCTAGGGTTAGGGTTAGGGTTAGGGTTAGGGTTCGGCGATCCATGAAGTCTGGAGCCTCATGTGGAGTACGGTTAGAAAGGGCATGCGAAAGGGGATGCGTGGCTGCACCAAGAAGCCAGCAAAGACAGCTTTTCTCTTGGGGACAGATAAGGTCATGTGGTATCAGTCTGCACTCCGCCAGAGATTAGGGCTAGGGTTAGGGTTAGGGTTAGGGTTAGGTTTCGGCAATCCATGAAGTCTGGAGCCTCATGTGGAGTACGGTTAGAAAGGGCATGCGAAAGGGGATGCGTGGCTGCACCAAGAAGCCAGCAAAGACAGCTTTTCTATTTCGGACAGGTCGCGTCTGGTGGTGTCAGGCTGCAGCCCCGCCAGGGATTAGGGCTAGGGTTAGGGTTAGGGTTAGGGTTAGGGTTCGGCGAACTATGAAGTCTGGAGCCTCATGTGGAGTAAGGTTAGAAAGGGCATGCGAAAGGGGATGCGTGGCTGCACGAAGAAGCCACCCACGACAGCTTTTCTCTTTGGGACAGGTCGCGTCTCTTGGTGTCAGGCTGCAGCCCTGCCAGAAATTCAGGCTAGGGTTAGGGTTAGGGTTAGGGTTAGGGTTCGGCGATCCATGAAGTCTGGAGCCTCATGTGGAGCACGGTTAGAAAGGGCATGCGAAAGGGGATGCGTGGCTGCACCAAGAAGCCAGCCACAACAGCTTTTCTATTTCGGACAGGTCAGGTCTGTTGGTGTCAGGCTGCAGCCCCGCCAGGGATTAGGGCTACAGTTAGGGTTAGGGTTAGGGTTAGGGTTCAGCGATCCATGAAGTCTGGAGCCTCATGTGGAGCACGTTTAGAAAGGGCATGCGAAAGGGGATGCGTGGGTGCACCAAGAAGCCAGCCACGACAGCTTTTCTCTTTGGGACAGGTCGCGTCTGGTGGTGTCAGGCTGCAGCCCTGCCAGAGATTAGGGCTAGGGTTAGGGTTAGGGTTAGGGTTAGGGTTCGGCGATCCATGAAGTCTGGCGCCTCATGTGGAGTACGGTTAGAAAGGGCATGCGAAAGGGGATGCGTGGCTGCACCAAGAAGCCAGCCAGGACAGCTTTTCTCTTTTGGACAGGTCACGTCTTTTGGAGTCAGTGTGCAGCCCCACAAAAGATTAGGGCTAGGGTTAGGGTTAGGGTTAGGGTTAGGGTTCGGCGATCCATGAAGTCTGGAGCCTCATGTGGAGCACGGTTAGAAAGGGCATGCGAAAGGGGATGTGTGGCTGCACCAAGAAGCCAGAAGAGACAGCTTTTCTCTTTGGGACAGGTTGGGTCTGGAAGTGTCAGGCTGCAGCCCTGCCAGAGATTAGGGCTAGGGTTAGGGTTAGGGTTAGGGTTAGGGTTCGGCGATCCATGAAGTCTGGAGCCTCATGTGGAGTACGGTTAGAAAGGGCATGCGAAAGGGGATGCGTGGCTGCACCAAGAAGCCAGCAAAGACAGCGTTTCTATTTCGGACAGATCGCGTCTGGTGGTGTCAGGGTGCAGCCCCACCAGAGATTAGGGCTAGGATTAGGGTTAGGGTTAGGGTTAGGGTTCGGCGAACTATGAAGTCTGGAGCCTCATGTGGAGTAAGGTTAGAAAGGGCATGCGAAAGGGGATGTGTGGCTGCACCAAGAAGACAGCCACGACAGCTTTTCTCTTTGGGACAGGTCAGGTCTGTTGGTGTCAGGCTGCAGCCCCGCCAGGGATTAGGGCTACAGTTAGGGTTAGGGTTAGGGTTAGGGTTCGGCGATCCATGAAGTCTGGAGCCTCATGTGGAGTACGGTTAGAAAGGGCATGCGAAAGGGGATGCGTGGCTGCACCAAGAAGCCAGCAAAGACAGCTCTTCTCTTTGGGACAGGTTGGGTCTGGTGTTGTCAGGCTGCAGCCCCGCCAGAGATTAGGGCAAGGGATAGGGTTAGGGTTAGGTTTCCGCAATCCATGAAGTCTGGAGCTTCATATGGAGCATGGTTAGAAAGGGCATGCGAAAGGGGATGCGTGGCTGCACCAAGAAGCCAGCAAAGACAGCTTTTCTATTTCAGACAGATCGCGTCTGGTGGTGTCAGGGTGCAGGCCCACCAGAGATTAGGGCTAGGATTAGGGTTAGGGTTAGGGTTAGTGTTCGGCAATCCATGAAGTCTGGAGCCTCATGTGGAGTACGGTTAGAAAGGGCATGCGAAAGGGGATGCGTGGCTGCACCAAGAAGCCAGCCACGACAGCTTTTCTCTTTGGGACAGGTCGCGTCTCTTGGTGTCAGGCTGCAGCCCTGCCAGAAATTCAGGCTAGGGTTAGGGTTAGGGTTAGGGTTAGGGTTCGGCGATCCATGAAGTCTGGAGCCTCATGTGGAGCACGGTTAGAAAGGGCATGCGAAAGGGGATGCGTGGCTGCACCAAGAAGCCAGCCACGACAGCTTTTCTCTTTGGGACAGAGAAGGTCATGTGGTATCAGGGAGCAGCGACGCCAGAGATTAGGGCTAGGGTTAGGGTTAGGGTTCGGCGATCCATGAAGTCTGGAGCCTCATGTGGAGCACGGTTAGAAAGGGCATGCGAAAGGGGATGCGTGGCTGCACCAAGAAGCCAGCCACAACAGCTTTTCTATTTCGGACAGGTCAGGTCTGTTGGTGTCAGGCTGCAGCCCCGCCAGGGATTAGGGCTACAGTTAGGGTTAGGGTTAGGGTTAGGGTTCAGCGATCCATGAAGTCTGGAGCCTCATGTGGACCACGTTTAGAAAGGGCATGCGAAAGGGGATGCGTGGGTGCACCAAGAAGCCAGCCACGACAGCTTTTCTCTTTGGGACAGGTCGCGTCTGGTGGTGTCAGGCTGCAGCCCTGCCAGAGATTAGGGCTAGGGTTAGGGTTAGGGTTAGGGTTAGGGTTCGGCGATCCATGAAGTCTGGCACCTCATGTGGAGTACGGTTAGAAAGGGCATGCGAAAGGGGATGCGTGGGTGCACCAAGAAGCCAGCCACGACAGCTTCTCTCTTTGGGACAGGTCGCGTCTGGTGGTGTCAGGCTGCAGCCCTGCCAGAGATTAGGGCTAGGGTTAGGGTTAGGGTTAGGGTTAGGGTTCGGCGATCCATGAAGTCTGGAGCCTCATGTGGAGTACGGTTAGAAAGGGCATGCGAAAGGGGATGCGTGGCTGCACCAAGAAGCCAGCCAGGACAGCTTTTCTCTTTTGGACAGGTCACGTCTTTTGGAGTCAGTGTGCAGCCCCACAAAAGATTAGGTCTAGGGTTAGGGTTAGGGTTAGGGTTAGGGTTCGGCGATCCATGAAGTCTGGAGCCTCATGTGGAGCACAGTTAGAAAGGGCATGCGAAAGGGAATGCGTGGCTGCACCAAGAAGCCAGCCACTACAGCTTTTCTCTTTGGGACAGGTTGGGTCTGGAAGTGTCAGGCTGCAGCCCTGCCAGAGATTAGGGCTAGGGTTAGGGTTATGGTTAGGGTTAGGGTTCGGCGATCCATGAAGTCTGGAGCCTCATGTGGAATACGGTTAGAAAGGGCATGCGAAAGGGGATGCGTGGCTGCACCAAAAAGCCAGCCATGACAACTTTTCTCTTTTGGACAGATCACGTCATGTGGTATCAGGGTGCAGCGACGCCAGAGATTAGGGATAGGGTTAGGGTTAGGGTTAGTGTTCGGCGATCCATGAAGTCTGGAGCCTCATGTGGAGTACGGTTAGAAAGGGCATGCGAAAGGGGATGCGTGGCTGCACCAAGAAGCCAGCCACGACAGCTTTTCTCTTTCGGACAGATCGCGTCTGGTGGTGTCAGGCTGCAGCCCCGCCAGGGATTAGGGCTACAGTTAGGGTTAGGGTTAGGGTTAGGGTTCGGCGAACTATGAAGTCTGGAGCCTCATGTGGAGTAAGGTTAGAAAGGGCATTTGAAAGGGGATGCGTGGCTGCACCAAGAAGCCAGCAAAGACAGCTCTTCTCTTTGGGACAGGTTGGGTCTGGTGTTGTCAGGCTGCAGCCCCGCCAGAGATTAGGGCAAGGGATAGGGTTAGGGTTAGGTTTCCGCAATCCATGAAGTCTGGAGCCTCATGTGGCGCATGGTTAGAAAGGGCATGCGAAAGGGGATGCGTGGCTGCACCAAGAAGCCAGCAAAGACAGCGTTTCTATTTCAGACAGATCGCGTCTAGTGGTGTCAGGCTGCAGCCCCGCCAGGGATTAGGGCTACAGTTAGGGTTAGGGTTAGGGTTAGGGTTCGGCGAACTATGAAGTCTGGAGCCTCATGTGGAGTACGGTTAGAAAGGGCATGCGAAAGGGGATGCGTGGCTGCACCAAGAATCCAGCCACAACAGCTTTTCTCTTTGGGACAGGTCAGGTCTGTTGGTGTCAGTCTGCAGCCCCGCCAGGGATTAGGGCTACAGTTAGGGTTAGGGTTAGGGTTAGGGTTCGGCGAACTATGAAGTCTGGAGCCTCATGTGGAGTACGGTTAGAAAGGGCATGCGAAAGGGGATGCGTGGCTGCACCAAGAAGACACCCACGACAGATTTTCTCTTTGGGACAGGTCGCGTCTGGTGGTGTCAGGCTGCAGCCCTGCCAGAAATTCAGGCTAGGGTTAGGGTTAGGGTTAGGGTTAGGGTTTGGCGAACTATGAAAACTGTAGCCTCATGTGGAGCACGGTTAGAAAGGGCATGCGAAAGGGGATGCGTGGCTGCACCAAGAAGCCAGCAAAGACAGCTTTTCTCTTTGGGACAGAGAAGGTCATGTGGTATCAGGGTGTAGCCCCGCCAGAGTTTAGGGCTAGGGTTAGGGTTAGGGTTAGGGTTCGGCGATCCATGAAGTCTGGAGCCTCATGTGGAGCACGGTTAGAAAGGGCATGCGAAAGGGGATGCGTGGCTGCACCAAGAATCCAGCCACAACAGCTTTTCTCTTTGGGACATGTCAGGTGTTTTGGTGTCAGGCTGCAGCCCTGCCAGGGATTAGGGCTAGGGTTAGGGTTAGGGTTAGGGTTAGGGTTCGGCGATCCATGAAGTCTGGAGCCTCATGTGGAGCACGGTTAGAAAGGGCATGCGAAAGGGGATGCGTGGCTGCACCAAGAAGCCAGCAAAGACAGCTTTTCTCTTTGGGACATGTCAGGTCTGGTGGTGTCAGGCTGCAGCCCCACCAGAGATTAGGGCTAGGGTTAGGGTTAGGGTTAGGGTTAGCGTTCGTCGATCCATGAATTCTGGAGCCTCATGTGGAGCACTTTTAGAAAGGGCATGCTAAAGGGGATGCGTGGCTGCACCAAGAAGCCAGCCACGACAGCTTTTCTCTTTGGCACAGATCGCGTCTGGTGGTGTCAGGCTTCAGCCCCATCAGGGATTTGGGCTAAGGTTAGGGTTAGGGTTCGGCGATCCATGAAGTCTGGAGCCTCATGTGGAGGACGGTTAGAAAGGCATGCGAAAGGGGATGCGTGCCTGCACCAAGAAGCCAGCCACGACAGCTTTTCTCTTTGGGACAGATAAGGTCATGTGGTATCAGGGTGCAGCAACGCCAGAGATCCGGGCTAGGGTTAGGGTTAGGGTTAGGGTTAGGGTTAGGGTTAGGGTTCGGCGATCCATGAAGTCTGGCGCCTCATGTAGAGTACGTTTAGAAAGGGCATGCGAAAGGGGATGCGTGGCTGCACCAAGAAGCCAGCCACAACAGCTTTTCTCTTTGGGACAGGTCGGGTCTGGTGGTGTCAGGCTGCAGCCCCGCCAGGGATTAGGGCTAGGGTTAGGGTTAGGGTTAGGGTTATGGTTCGGCGATCCATGAAGTCTGGAGCCTCATGTGGAGTACGGTTAGAAAGGGCATGCGAAAGGGGATGTGTGGCTGCACCAAGAAGCCAGCCACGACAGTTTTTCTCTTTGGGACAGATCGCGTCTGGTGGTGTCAGGCTGCAGCCCCACCAGGGATTAGGGCTAGGGTTAGGGTTAGGGTTAGGGTTCGGTGATTCATGAAGTCTGGCGACTCATGTGGAGGACGGTTAGAAAGGGCATGCGAAAGGGGATGCGTGGCTGCACCAAGAAGCCAGTCACGATAACTTTGCTCCCTGGCAATTATAGTTTTTTTTTTCGGGGTTGAGACACACCAGAGTTTAGAGTTAGTTTTGATGTGAAGTTGTGACACTGGGGGTGATGAACGCTTTTGGGGAAATCCAGCTATCTGATAGAATTATGATCTGGACATAGAGTGGTGGAACAGGACCTGTTACACGCTCAGTGCTTGTCCAGCACTCATGGAATCCATTTAACATGGTTTTGGTTCAGGTTCAGTCATTTCTACTCACCGATATGACTAGCATTTGCTACATTGTTCTCACTTTAATCCGGATCCTGACAACATTTCCAGCACTTGGCTCTCTGCTTCAGCCAGCACAGTGCAGTACTTTTTACACGGTAGCAATAATCATGTCCTGGTCTGGCAAACCTGCTCAGAGCTAATCTTTCAAGGCAGCAGTCACATAACCCCATAATACTGGCATATCTTTCTTCATGCCACTTAGCCTGCATCAGTGGTTTTAATCTGTCAGTGATTACATCCCTACTAGTCTTTCTTCTCTACTACCTTATCCATATACAATCCAAACCCTTCTTCTTTTGATTAAAGTGCCTGTTTTGTAGAAGTTATGGGAACAGTACTAACAAACCTCTATTGTATTAAGAAACTTCTCTTTAAAGAGAAATTATTAATTGTCCTTTGCACAAACTCTAGGGTAATTTTGGAAATTAATATGCAGGCTTTCTTTAAGCAGCACAGAAGTGGATCTCTAGGCAATGACATTGCTTTAGGCTGTTTCAGCTTGAGTTGCAACAGTGAAAAGAATGTTTTGCAATTTTGTCCTAAGTTCTAAACCCCAGCTCCACATAACTGGAAAATAAAATCATGTTATTCCATGTACATATTATGGGGGGGGGAGGGGAAGAGGAAGGGAGCAAAAAATGCCCCCTTCATCTCCAGCTTCTGTGCCTCTTCAAAAGAGAGTGAAACTATTACTTTTCCACCACTGCAGTTGTTACTGTTTATGTTCACAAAGCTAAATGGGATCAGGACTATAAACACACACATATTGGGAAGGAGGTTCCGTTTGAGACATATCTCCTGTGGCTAAAAAGAGTAATCTATAGGAAATCCATGGGGAAAGGTAACTGTCATATGATCACAGTAAAAGTGCAGGCTAAGGATTCTGAACATCATTTGGCTTATTACACAAACCTGAAGGGTGCAAGAAGTAGAACCTAAATGCTGAAACTCTGAGAATTGTTATCTTACACATCATTACACTGCGTATTGCTATCCAGGACAAGGAACAGCGTGCTGCGGAGTTGTTCCTACCTCTGCCCGTTTAGCCTTGCCAGATGCTGGCTATGAAAAAAATGAAGATCAGGTTGGGGTAAAAATTGCAGCTTTCAGTTCATGTTTGCCTAAAATGATGGCACCTGCAATGGCCTGAAGTATAGTTACCTTAGTAACAGAGGTTAGCTTAATGAACCTTTTTGAAGTATTGCATATTTTTGTATTATAAAACTGCCACTGTGCATGTGATCACACATAGAATTGGAGAGAGTAAAGCAAACCACTTCCATGAATAAATGTTCTGAAACTGGCTATCTTGCACAGGTGGATTAAACATTTGATATAGCTGGATACACTTGCTGGAAAAATCAGGCTTTCCTGCTATTATAGCAATAAGGGGATTGACTAGGTGGACCAGAATATTTCCTATATTCTTAAATTTCTATATGCTTATAGCATATATCTAGGCAAAATACCACTCAGAACATTAATTCAATAGATATATAATAGATCTAGTCCTTTTTTTAAAATATATTTTCAAATATTTATCCGTGACATAATACATTACTTACACTTCACTGGTTTCTTAAAATATCCAAAAAGGAATAATTTTTTCCATAAAAATTAGGAACTTCTTAACAAAAAAAAGTGTTTTTCAGTCTCTCTTTTGATGTTGTTTAAGTATTTTATTACTTAATAATATCAGGACTATTTTATACTTTCGTCTTTTTCGGTAAGTTGGCAGAAAATGTAACTCTGTTTATCTAAATAAAGAATGTTAACTGAACCCTATTAAAAACAAACTGTTTCTAGTGAGTTTCAGGTTGATATTAGACTTTCTTCTCCTCTCTGTGACATTATCCTAAAATCTCCTTCTTTCCTTTTCTATAACATTTTCTAGCTATCTGTTAAATTAATTGTATTAGTCTTTGATTCTCAGACTTTGAAATGTGGTTCCATTTTTGACACCTTTTAACAATTCTACCTGAATTTTCTATTTAATTTCCTAAACTTCATGTGATGCTACTCTTCTTACTTCCTCATTACTTAATTTGTTTTAGTTTCACACAAAATTATGAGGGAGTAGACTGCTATAATACCAGGATGATAGTCTTTCCTTCCCTCTAATATCTTGATATTATCTTTGATATTGACTATCTTCAAAAATGTAGCAAAAATTACAATCTGAAATCTACCCTTTGGAGTATGTAAATAAAATAAAATAATTGGTTCACGAGTGTTTTGTATCATGCAAATTAAAAAGTGATTCAAAAACATGAATTCATAAGTCTTTGAATTTTATGACCTCTGAGTCATCCTAAATAGAATTTGATTGCCTTAGGATACCTTAGGCTGTTATAAAATACAGGTTGCTTTCATGAAGAGATAGGGATGATAAGAATATGTGAGAATTTAATTTTAATACAATTTAAATTGCGGCCTTGACAATTGCAATATATAGGTTTGTCATTTCTCCTTTTGACTTTTACTAAACAGCGCTTTGATTATTACACAGGTAAAATATTCAGTGTTATGTTATGGCTACTGCAAGCATTGATTAAACTCTCCAGTGTTCATGAAGGCTGACAGGGATTCAAAGGAGGAAATGTAAAACTTGAAGGTACAGCAGTATAGTGACATTTCACTCTATAAAGCTGCCAATATTTTAATCCTGCACGTAAATCATTTTCATCAGTTCAATTCCATATCTTAATTTGTGTAGCAAACAAAGTATTGAATTGCATTATCTTTAATAATTAAGAATGTGATATCAATTTCCATATATTTTAAGTTCCTGGACAAGAAATAGAGTTAACATTTTTAGTTTCAATTTGTTCGCTTTACAAAATAGGAATGATTAAGAATTAGGTCTAATTTTCATGCTGTGATCAACGAAAGTTTCATTATTTTCTTTTAAAGAACCTTTAGTTTCTCTGCTTAAGTGATGTCTTCGTCAATGATCATGTTGTATTCATTTAGAGTGATGATTGATATGGTAATAGATACAGTGTGATTGAAAGCAACCTTTGTCAATAGGAAGGCCAAATACTCAAACAGTGTATTGGTCTGAGTTTGCTCATTATTGGAGACCTTTCATAGTCATATTGACTTGCTGTCCAAATGTTGTTACTTACCTGATGCTTCCATTGTTTAAATGGTATAGACATTGGTATTGAACATGAGTTTTCCCAATATTTGTCCTAAAATGTGCACATGGCTCAATTATCTACTGAAAATTCGTAAGATGTTTTTAAAAAGTATTAAAATGGTATTTTTGGAATATATACTAAAATTTGCAGCGGAGAAAAACAGGATCCCATACTGGTGATGTTAATGCAATGAGTTCTGTACTGTGATTCTACATTTCTTATTTTTTAGAAAATGATACAAATAGCTCTTTCTGAAATGCTTTCTTCATAGCTTTGGGAAGTCCAGGGAATTATGAAAAGTGCATTCTACAGTCACAGAAAATGTTACTGAACCCTTACGTATGCCTTTTGTCATTGAAAAGCTTTTCTTTGTGGAGGAAGTCTTCTGGACTGGTTTTGGCCCTTATCACGTATTAGACCTTCCTAAATAATGAGGCCTTGATTTCTGTGTTGGGGCACTTCAGAAATGTCAGGAACATGCAGTTCTCTCCCTTCTTCACAGTTCTTTTACTTCAAAATCTGCCCAGGGACTAGGCACCACTGAATTCTTGAGCAAAGGCATAGAAGGACAATACAAACCAAGACAGAACTTCTTATGCAAAAGCAGAAAGGCTTTAGGGACCTTGGAAGTTGGATTGTGCCTTATGGTTTTCATGCAGCCTGAAAAGAAGAAGAAAACTAAAGTCCCTGTAGGAAGACACAGAAAGGCCTTAAATAATAAATTAGGCCCAAGGTGTTTCAGACGTAACAGAAAGTTCTCCTCGCCTTAACTAGAGAGTGCAACCACAAGGCTGTCTAGATACATCAAATAGGAATCCAATGATGTTTTAAATGTGGTGACTATATTGAAATGATATTATGACTGCAGCCTTCCTTTCTTCTCCTTATCTTTAACATGAAAACTACCCAAAACTTAAAACTTTCATTTGTTGTATCCTTCATTCATATTTGTTAATCTTTTATTTATTTTTCCCCCTTAATGTACCTCTAAAAGTGACTAGTGACTTTAAAGGTTTGCCAATACCAATCTTGATCCTTGTTTAAGTTGTTAGCTTCTCTATCTCTGACCACATATAGTTCCTGAACTTGCAGCATTAAGCATCATCATGCCACAGTTATATTAGATTTCTGCCAGTAATATGCATGCAGCTATTCCATGAGGAATTATACCTCTCTAGAGAGGTATTCCAGAGAATGGATGGTAAGGATATTTTGTAAAAGGATCTATATCTCCTGTATAAGAGCCACAATGCTCTCTTCATATCCTTGGAAATACCTGCAAATCTGGTATATTCCCAAGATGAAGATTTTTTCTTTCATTTCTAAATTGAGCAAACCATTCACATTGCATACAGACTCTAGAATAAAATGTATATACCATTTTTAGTATGAATACAAAAACTATTTACCTGAGAGTTGAGAGTAGTGTTGAGGAATGTACATTCATGTTACTCCTAAATTCTTTTTCTTTCTTTTTCTTTCTTTTTTTTTTTCTTTTTTTAATATATATAAAGGTAAATAATGTAAAATGCTAGGTCTGCTTCTTTGGATTTTTACTTTACTTTCTATAATGTTTCCTTAATTAAAAATAAATAAGAAAATTCAGACCTGCGGATATTTATTAAAAATCTCAGGAGAGAAGCCCTCCAGCTTCCTACAGCATTTAATTTATAGGAATTGAACGCTGTGCTGTTCTCAGCATATTTATTAAAGAAATATATACTCCCTTCCAGAAAAAAAACAGTAAGTATAAGGTTATGTGTGTGAAGAGCTTCTGGTCTCCCTTCCCTAAAATGCTAATAAGGAAATATTTTTGTTTAAATAGAAAACAAAGTAATCAAATCATCAACTTTGCTGTATACCTATCTGCAGATCTCTTGCCCCAACAGTTTATTACACCAAAGAAAAGCCTTTATGTTGCCCGCATTCTAACAGCCATTCTACAAACTCCCATTTTCCTACTTGCAAAATATAAAATTATATGAGATTTTAAATGTTCACTATCAGTGATAAAATGGTGTAATCAATGTCGTGATTCCTGGGTTTCATATTTACAAACTGAAATTGTAAACTGGACAACCGAATAATTCTGGTAAAATTATAGGGTTTGCCATTGAACTCTTAGTATTTGCCAAAAACTGTCACCGAATAGTACCTGAAATGCCAAGGCATTTTGTATTTGAAACAAATGAGAAAAGCATAGAATCACACTTTCTGATTTGTGAGAGGAAGCTAGAAAGAGGGAAAATTCATAGATGTTGGAATATAAGGGAAGAAGGAAATATGAAAAGCAGAGATGTTGTGAAAGACGGTGATTCTCCAGTAGCATAAGCCCAACAAGTGCTAGTTTTCACTTGATAATAGTTACTTCCTATTTTGTAAGCAAGTTTGAAGTCCTGAAGGCTTTTAGAGTAGCAACGTCTTTTAGAGTAGCGGAAGGAACACAAACCAGGTCTTGTGGACTTCCCAATGTCTAGAGGCCTTCCCGCAGAAATGGCACTCGTTTGGCACAGGTCAGAAGGTGGAAGAAGTTGACTGGAGTCAACTAGGCCTAACCAAATTTGCACATCTGTTTTATAACTTTATACCTTAATATAACAACAACAACAAGAGCAAAGTTGTGTAGTTAGAACAAAATATTAATGCTGATAAAACACAGGCAGCCAAACCCATGAACCAAGGGCAGGAAGTCACTGTAACTGTTTTACAGTTTGCAATGGGGACTAAAAGAACAAGGAGAGTAGAGGAAGCTGTATGGATTGTGGAAGAGTTTGTTTTTGCAAGGAATAGTAAAAATTCTGTCCAAGAAGTTTATTTTTTGTGGTGAAGCCCTGAAGTGCTATATGCTAAGTTTCCTTTTCAAAAGAGAGGAAGCATTGAAGGGGCTGCTGAGAAAAGACAGATGGAGTTAGTAGAAGCAACTGTTTTAAAAACTGAGGAGTCAATCAAATAGTGAAATAATTCTTTATTTAGTTATCAGCTTATTAAATTCCAGAGGACAGTGCTGGAGAATGGTAATGTGGATGTGAGGAAATCTGGCAGACATGATCTGATCTGATCTGCAGAGAGGTTGATGGTTTCCACTTATGTTCTTCTTCCTCAGTGCATGTACAGCACCAGGCACAAGAAACAGCTATGCGGAGGATGGAAATAATTTGCTGAAAACTGGGGGTTACTGTTGGAACTGGCTGAATGATGTTGTGATGCTGAAGAACACAACAGAAACGGAAAAAGAAAAAGATTTGAGATAGTGGCCAAGTGAGTCTGAAAGAGAGTTCCTTTCTTTTCAGGAGGAAGGATTTAGAAACTATGTTTTGCATTATGACCAAAAGGAACAGAAGGAAGTACTTAATTAAAATTGGTAATGTAAAGAGGCAAAAGAGGAAATGCATGCACATAGAAGGGAATCTGATAACAGGAGAAGCTCAGAGATGGTAAAAGATAATGGAGAAATCTTGGATTCGGAGATTTGGGGTTTATGAGTAATAATGGAACTAAAGGAGTAGGAAGGCAGAATAAAAAAAATCCTGGATAGGGTGAAGTTTGAAGAATTGGAAAATTTTAAAACTAAACACAAATAGAAAGAAAGTTTGGAGGAAAGTCAGAAGTTGCTAGAAATGGTAGAAAGTAGGAATAAAACATATGTGGGGACTGAAACACAGATGACACATGTTTAGGTTAGCCTATGGTTTAAAGGAACAGATGGAATAGTGAGAAAGAGGGGCAAATAAACGGAGGATATAGCTGGAATTAAAGACCATGGAGAGAATAGGGGAAGTGAGCTTAAGGAAGAAAGGATGAGCATCCTTTGCTCATCCTTTTGTGAGGGAGCATCACAAAATCAGAGAGAATGAGAGCTTGGAGATCATAAACTTGAATGAGTGACAAGATGTGGAAGAGTGAGGAGCAGCGAAGAATAAGTGGTGATCAGAAAAAGAGTGAGAACTTGAAGGTAAATAGAGTTTAGATATTTTTAGCTTTACTTTCCCATTGGAAAAAAAGAAAGGCTTTATAAAATAAATGCTTTACCATACAGTACAATTTTTCTTCATCCTTAAGCCTCTTAATCGAATTTTAAATAGTTTTATTGTGCACTCTCAAGTACCTTCTAAAGGTTGCCTCTGCATAATCTGTTAGGAAAAAGAAATATACTCCAAAGAAACTTGCCAGTAACCAAAGAGATTTTCCCAGCAGACAGAAGAGTAACTTCATGTCTGCAGACTAATTAATCAGAGTTTAGATTTTTGTATTCAGAGTAAGGCCACAGAAAATAAACATTTTTTTGGTGTCTGCCTATCTCAGAGTTATCCAGCTCCACTTGTATGCTAATAGCATTTGCTAATATCTTTTCTTGATGACATATGACTATAATTTTCTGAGTATATCAGATCTGTTTAGTGCTGTCCAAAATATAATGGCATGAAGACATAAATACTGATGGAGAAAGTGCACTGCCTTGGGGAACACCCATAATGACAAGTAACTAATTGCTTTATGCACATGAGTGCTAAGCAAAGCACTCTGGGTTTTGTTTGATTTGTTTGTTTACCAGGATACTCATACCCTAGATTTATTTTTAATCTTATAACAAGTTGCATGACATGAACAACATATAAAATGAAGCCCAAATTCCAATATGCTACAAATTAAGCTGAAGATGATCTGTGTCTGACCATTCTAAAACAGTGAATTAAGCCCTCATGGCTGGATGATTTTATTTCAAGTCACTTTTTTTCATTGCAGTTGCCAAAACTATGGACTTAATTTCATAAGGGCTTAACATGCAAGTGAAGACAATTTTGATATACTTTATATGAATGAGTATATGAGTGTCATGTTGGGGAAGTTACCTCAGATGTGAAATCTGAATTTTAGCAGATAGTAAATCTTTCCACCACAGAAATAAATACCTGAGTGACACAAATATTGCAAAGAGCTTACAGAACAGGAGAGCAAAAGTATAGAAGTTGACAAAGACAAAAACAATTCTTAAAAAACATTAAGTTCCCACATGAAGCACAACTTTTAAAGTGCAGTATTGCACTTTGATGCATATATCTTTAATGTGTGTAATTTGGGGGTGATACACTGTTATTAGAGACTTATCATGCCTGATGTGCAACACAGAGGCGTTTGATTTGATGAATTGGAATTTGCTGTCATGAATCCAATGGCAGCAATGAGACACATCACTACCAGTAGCATTCAGAGCCTTATAGCTATAATTACCTAATATTAGTACATAGATATATACAGGACAGAAGCAAATCTTTATCTACTTGTGTTCTCTATCATGAAATTCTTACCTGATTCTCTGTTTTGCACTGCTTGCATGTGTATTAAACATAATCCTGCGTATCAAAATAACACTTAGTCTTTAAAGCTACACTAAGTGGTCCTATCACTAAACAAGTGTATTTTTCTAGACTTATTTCTGTGAGATGTGTGATTATCATATGGAGAAGGAAGAGAGCAAAATGTGAAGTGAGCATTTCTTTCTCTGCTTTAAAAGATTTTTGCTATTTAAAATATCTGAGCTGAATTCTTCATTCTAAGATGCTTATTCAATGGGGGAAAATATAAATGTTTTAAAATTGAAGATAGACAAGTTACAGCAGCTCTGGACCTATTCTCTGTGTCACACTGTTATGCTTGTTTTCAAACAGAAGATTTGACTCTGTTTATGAAATTTCAGAACTATCAGACAATCTTTTTAAAAAATAATGTAAATGCAAGTTGTTAAAAGTCTCCTGGTATGTGATCCACAAGGACTTGGTACATGTTTTCCAAAGTTTTTAAAGTTCAGTTTAAAATTTGAGAGAAGGAAAGAAAAGGTCTTACCTCTTTGTTCATAACTTTTCAGGATTACAAAAAGTAACCATTATGAAACATGTTTATGTCTCTTTTTACACAGATGCACATAAAACCTCCAGCACACTGTATTCTCAAACTATACTTTCCTGAAGTCCGGGAGGATATGCTGAGCAAATTACCACTGTATACTTGCCTTACCTTTTTTGTTGTTGTTTTTCTTTCTTCGTTCTTCTTTTTTCTGAATATCTGCCTCAGTCTGTATACAGGTATTAGCCACATTTGGGCAAGCTGCATTTGTAACAGAAAGGTATATGATGTAGCCTGAGGACAGACTGGAGACCTTTCTCAAGACTAGGCTTGCCTGTTGTATGGATTGCAAACTAGCAAGCACAGTTTTTGGTAGAGTGTCTTGGCGGCTAATCATGGGTCTGGGCATGTCCAGAGAGGTGGCCCACAAGCTATGAGGTAGCCAATAGTGCACAAAAGAGGAAAATAAGAGGTGTTAGCACACCAGTCACGTACTGTGGACACCAAACTCTCAGGTACTTAGAGAAACATCCAGGAATCTTCTGCTGCCATTTTTTTAATTTGCAAGGAACAGATAATAGAACAATGAACAGATTTAGCTACAGTCACCACAGGTTATTGTAGTAAGAGTGCCAACATTTGGATAAATGTACCTAAATTTTATGTGTCGATCTTAACTAAAACCCAAAAGATCGAAAAGATAAACACTGCAAAACTCTACTTCTTTCTGAAGAATAGCCACTGACCTACTAGAGGCATTATAGTAGCCACTTTCCAATTTTTATTTCTTTTTCTACCTGCAACTTTGTATTCATTGTTTTATATATTTTTCATGGAAGATGATTCTGACAAAAGTACCAAGACAATTCTATATCACCTTCTAGAAGAAGTTACCAAGGTTACCTTAGTTTTTGTACATACAAAACATTTCTGAAAACTATTACATTTGTCAATTTATGAAGTATCTTAATCTCTTTTGGTTTTTAGTGGTTTGCTTTTTAAAAGTTGTCTTTCTGTTTCTAAACATACAGGAAAAAAAACTAACTGATTTGTGCTTTTTTTTCTTTTTTATGTTTTTCTACTTAATATTAAATGTATGTTACACTACCTGTGTATCTTGCTTGTGACATGCTATACCTGGTTCACTTTTTAATTTGTCTGAGCTTGTCTTATCATCAGAGATGCAGTCTGTTATTGATTAAATAATTCATTTAGCTGTCTCCAAGATGACAGATCTGCTTATTGTCACAAGAAAGTTGATATACTATACTTTGTTTACAAAGGTTGTACAACAGTCAGAAAGTAATGTATAACTACAACATTTTTATAGATTTTACATATTATATGCATTTCATTAACCATTACATCCAGCAAGAAATGTATATTTATTTGATAAAAATTGAAATTGGCACTAAAATAACTCACATTTATTGGTTGTGCTCAAAGAAAAGGGAAACAGGAAAAACTCACGTGGTGAATCAGCTTATGTACCTATTTAAAAATCTCATCAGGTTTCCTAAGCTCTCACATTTAACTCTTTCAACAGAGATGTAGAAATGGAGAACACAGAAAATTCCTCCAGCCACAAGTTTCATTCTGAGAGCAAGATATATTGCACATAGCCATAAACACAAATGGATTCTGCTTTTTTGGATGAACTTCCTACATATATTGAATAGATTAAGAAGAGTTTATCTTGTTAATCTTGTACTTTAAAATATAATCGTGTTCCTACTTTGGCACTACATTGAAATAGCCATATTTTAAAGTGACAGGTCTAAAAAAATACTGTTATTTTTTCACTCTCTCCCTTCTCTGCCCAGAATCCCACCCAGAACCTGGATTATCCTCTTGATTAAAAGAAGTGATCATCCTCACCGTCCTCTTTTGCAGCTCTCCAACCAGCCACCACTTTTAATTCTAGCTCATAGAATCCCAGCTGCTCAGGAGCAGTATCTGCAGGGGATTTGAATAAGAGGAGCAACACAAAGGGAGCAAGCAAGTTTAGAAGGTGTGCTTAGCCCCTCTCCGGAGTCCTGTTGAAGACGTATACAGCAGAGACATTTGCAAGTAATCAGCAGAAAAGAGTAGTGGCAATAGTGAATTTTTCACATTTGAAATCTGTTCTTTTCTGCATTTTCGGCCTGATTCACTTCTCCATCTCATCGGTCAAAGTATAATAGCCTGGGTTTCAGTTGAATAAATTCTTAGGAAAAAGGAAGGAATAACATAGGGATTGCTCAAAGCCGCTAAAATTTTCCTGATTCTCAAGGCATTTCCTTCCTGTATTTAAATATATTTTATACATGTTAAGTCTTTTCTTTTTAGGAGAAAACCCTGAAGAAATTAGCAAATATGCTAAGTAGCAGAACTATTTGAGTTAAACTTCAAGTGCAATATGATATGTAGGTACAAGAGTTTATAGCTATACTAAATGATCAGTAAAAAATGTGCTTAGACTGCAACAGTAAAATACAAATTGTGGAAGTTTAGAAGTTTAGAAATACGTATTTCATTTTCTAGGCAAAATGTTCACTGTATGTTATTTATATATTAATTTTGCATTAAATTACTTTGGATGCACAAGAAATCTCCCCTGTGATGTTCAGTACTGTATTGCTCTTCACAGATCAATGAGGATAGCCTCTTTGCTTTCTAGAGGAGTTAATCAGGAGAATATTAATGTTTTTATCATTCAAACAAATATGCATACAGTGGATTTATAAAGATATATATGTTTACTGATGTCTGTGTATACTCACTTTAATAACACATAGATAGTGTACCAAATATTTATATTAATTAAAGATGTAAGTAAGCATTTTCATGAATAATAGCCAAGCAACTTTTTGCACAATATCTTTGTATTTTCTCACAAGATTTTAGTGTTATTTTTCTTACAAAATTTCAATGTTATTGAGGCATACAATTCTGTAGAACCCTCCAGTGGATTCAAATTATATGCAAAGATTTTCTGTTTGTATATTCCTTATTTTTATAATACTTTGTACACTTTGTTTCAATAAAAACAATCATTCATATAGGAAGAAAAAAATTAAAAATACATTTTCATAAAAAGGGCACAAATTATTGATAAACACATCTATGTTTGCAGATTGGTTATTTCTCAGAGGTTATTTGGGGTCATAATTGTAAATCTCATTACCTTGCTTGAAGGAGAAGGTCTCTTTCATTATTACAGTGCTGAGGTCCATATCCCTGAAGCTAATTGCAAGGTATTGCTTCAGAGTTCTAATTGTTTGCCATCAAAATAGCTGTGTAAGCTTGATTAACAGTGTTCAGCAACATTCATAATAGTCCAAGCCTGGTCCTGCATAAAATAGAAACTGGGAAAAAATCAATAAGATTTAATAAGATCAGGAACAATCACTTACAATAGTACATCAATCACACAAAGTAATAGGTGCAGAATTTGATAGGGTCCTGAACTGCCTGAGAGATTCATAACCAGTACTCGTTAATGATTTGTTCATTTGCATTTTATCAATCCAGCTACAGCTGACAAGCAGAAGGAGCAGTAAGGAAATATGTTGACTTAAACTCTTCAGTGTTTGCAATTAAAAAAATAACTGGTAATTTAATATGAAGATCAGTCACAGCTATAAATGTGGAGTGTATATGTGTAGTTATATTCCTTTTTGCTGTGAGATTATAATAAATTAGCACACTATAGCAGTTATTAGTATTCCCACAATCCCTCAGAAAGTCTGATTATGTCTGAGGAAAAGTACAAAATATAAATTTTTAAATTCTCCTTGATGCTTTCTCTATCATTGTGTTTCACATAGGATAATGCCATCACAATATTTAATATGAAACATGCATATTGCCTTGTTTTTGTGTGCTTTTAAATAAATAAAGCCTTGGGCTTTGCCTTGGGCCAAACCCATATCAAACACAAAACCAATAATAATGAGATGACTTTCTGGTGATTATTATTTAGCATTATATTCCCTATAAGCAGATTTTATGTCTTTCCAAAATAATCAAGTTTTGTTTACTATCTGTACATTTTTTTTCTTTAAATTGTCACAGTGGTTAATGAATAAACATCAGATCTCATTTATCCAGACTCTTGCCTATTTGTAATGCATCATTCTTTTGTTCAAAATAAGAAACCCAGAGCCAAGCCACTCTGGAACGTTACAAAAAACATGAGCTGCCTTGTGTGTGGATGGGTTTCTTAGAGCGAGTCTTGTGAGACTGTCTACAGAGCACGTTTGTCTCTGCTTGTTGGCTCTGTTTCGTGGAGTGCCTCTTTACGAGCCAGATTAGATGTCTCTGTTCTGAGGATAAATTTACTTTGTTATACACAGTAAGCCTAATTTATATCCAAATTCACCTGTTTCTCTGTTTCTCTAGTCTCTTCCCTTTCCACATCTTTCCAAACAAAATCTTCAAATACTATTTTTGGTGTCTGTAAAGAGCACCTCCTGAGCCACCACGTACCTCATCTGTTTGCAGACCCCTTTGTTGCTCATTGCCGTCATCTTCTACATGTTAAAAAAGAGCAGCAAATTCTAAATCAATACATGCTACTGTCACATCATCTTGTACTGTGACACCATCAAATACTATTACAAAGACAAGGCTTTATTAAGGCCCTGTTTAAAATAGAGATTGCCATACAACAGTATGGTGCTACAAGAACTGAGTTGGGGATTCTGTGCTATAACAGGCCCTTCTGCCACTGAGACAATAAGGGAGGAATTTCCCCTCATAAAGTTAGGTGACTCGATGATTTTTGAGGGGAAAAAATGTCTGAGCTTAGAGACAGGTCAGTACCTGCATTGTAATTTTAAGGTTATACTACTGCCATTTCAGTTGTATACATTTTGAGAAGAAATGCAAGTTGGTGGATTTGTTAAAAAATTGGTTCAATCTCTAACCTGATTTTGGAAATCATATCCTCTTAACTGCTATTCTGGTACATGTAAAAACTATCAGCTAGTGTATTGAGAAATAGAATAATCATAATATGATTTTTATAGTAATTCTGAGGGGGTTTTTTAATAACAAATATCCTGAATTGGTTAATTATATTCATGAGCTATATTAAAATTATAATAATAATAAAAGAGAGGGAACAATTTGCAACAATAATTCTTATTAAGAGTATATTCTTTTTCTGTTCTATAGCTGTGATTTTTATGAATATATTTGTTTTGGTAAATAGATGTTTTATGCAGACACTACATCTTATCAATTTCTTAAGTATTCTTGATCAAAAGTATTAATCTGGTTATTAGATGTTTGTGCTTCTGCAGCCATGATATGCAACTATTTTCCTATCTAGGTTTGATAAAATATTCCCCTTGTTGGCTGCTGTTCCATCCTCTCCCATAAGTTGCTGCCCATAATTCACAGATGCCCTATAGCATCTCTAGCAGGAGCTATAATAAATCCCACGCAACCATTACTGCGAAGACAATGGTAACCACAGAGCAGGGAGAGGCAGATAGCCAGGAACAGTTGTCTTTCAAATTACTGGTGCATGTGAGTTAATACCTTCAGTATCAGGATATGTTTTCAGTTCTCTGCTTAAATATGTATTATTCTTTCAGGAATTTTTCTCCTATGAGGAACGACTGCGAGAGCTGGGCCTCTTCAGCCTGGAGAAGAGAAGACTGAGGGGGGGATCTTATCAGTGTCTATAAATACCTTAAGAGGGGGTTGTTAAGAGGATGGGGCCAAACTCTTTTCAGTGGTGCCATGCGACAGGGCAAGAGGCAATGGGCAGAAGTTGAACCACAGGAAGTTCCACCTGAATGTGAGGAAAAACATCTTCACTGTGAAGGTGACAGAGCACTGGAACAGGTTGCCCAGAGAGGTTGTGGAGTCTCCTCTGGAGATCTTCAAGGCCTGCCTGGATGCAGCCCTGCCTAACATGGGCTCTACGTGACCCTGCTGAGCAGGTGGGTTGGACTAGATTATCTCCAGAGGTCCTTTCCAACCTCAAACATTCTGTGATTCTGTGTGAGCAGATCTTAGTTCTTGACTGCGATGACTTTAATACTGTCTGCACACCTCTTTAAAGAAATTAAATTTAGAAGAAAAATTATTTCAAAACTATATCAGATTCTTCAAATCCATGAGAATAAGGTCAGCTACTTTTAATTTCTAAGTAGTTGTTCTTTTTCAGATGTACAAGTGCATGATACACAACTTTAAGCTCTCTGCAATGTGTAAGACTTTTGGGGGGGTCCAATGTATGGCTCACGTGATGGAGAAGGCCTGTTTTATCAGGGGAGTGGCAATCTTTCGGTAATACTATTTTTGTGAAGCCCTGCTTATAGAGTCTATTGCAGTATAGCTTGGAAGCATCTCTCCTGCTCTGTGGCCCAGAGCAGAGATCTCGTCTCAGGCCAACCATCTACCCTGGGCACACACGATCCAGGAGCTGAGAAAGAGCCTGGGATGCTGGAGGAGTGACAGGGAACCAGGAGACATGCGTGAGTGTGAGAGAACAGACCTGTGTGACACAGACACATTTTTCACTTGCATGCATGTCTGGTAACTGATAACATCAAAACTGGTCACTTTCAGTCTATGTCCATCATTTCCATTTCTTTTTAATGAGAATGTCCCTGCCTAGATTGCCAAAGAGGCAGTAATCAGTGTCCTGCTGAGGGACAATTCAGAGACCTGAGCTTCCAGATAAGCTTCTCAGTCATCCCAGTCAACTCACTTGGTGGTAAGCTAGAAAACAGAATGAATAAAAGATACTCAAGATTTCAAGCAACTTTTGGGGGGGGGGTTTGTTGTTTTTTTTGTTTTTTTTAAAAAAAGGAAATTTCACAGAAATTGTTTCAGAGAAATGTTATCAGATAACTATATAAATTGTGTTATTAAATATGAGCATAAAACCAAGTCACTAATTATCTGAAGTGACTAATAAAAACTCATGGCTCATGTTGCCTCTGAACTATCTTTTTCCATCCTGCAACAGCTACCTTATTTACTCCATGCTTGTGATGACTCATAGAATCTAAAAATACAATGTTACAGAGCTTATATTGTTGCTCGGAAAATAACACCAATGTACAAGCTTTAAAAGCAGCCTTTCTTTGCCTCTTTCTCAAGTGTTATATTAAAAAGTACTTTAATACTGCTGCTGCTGAACTTTTAGAAGTGGCATGATCAAATTATTTTAGATTTTGTGGGTGTCTAAATGTCTAAAGGCACTTTACTTCTGTGTTTTTGTAGAAGGAAGTGACTGTGGAAAGCTCTCGTATATTCTGGGTGAATAAGAAGTAAACTACTTTCAGCTGGGTGTTCTTTCACAGGAGGAAAAAATATGAAGGCAAAATCTGATTCTAGGCAACCACTACTGGTCTGTAAAGACAAGTCACACTGGAATGATATCCACCCCCAAAGGAGAGGCAGAAAAGAAAGGATCTCAGCAGTATAGCACTGATTTGTGTACAATAAAGAAGCTTAAAAATTATTATGGCCTGTGGCTGACAACTGGTGATTTTATATATTGGTTGTGATAGCCACAAAAATGGCAAATGAGGATCCTGGTTTAGAATGGTTACAAAATAAGTTTTCAGATTAAGCTGAAAAAATAAAGTCATGCTTGTAAAACTCTGAACATTACAGACAAGCTGGCACACAGTTTTCAAGATTTGGTTTTAAAATCAACAGATTAAAAATAACGCAAATTCTGATGAGGGCTTTTCTTTTCTATTTTTTCTTCTTTTTCTTCTCCCCTCCCCCCGATATCACAGGTACTGTCCAGAGCCTGATATCTCTCTATGTCTTTTTGCCTTAGAATATTTAAACTATAAGCTTAAATTTCTTCTTCTTCTCTTCTTCTTCTTCTTTCTCTTTTTTAACTTGTCACTATGTTGTCATTTTTTGTCATCTATATTATTCCAGAAGGATTTGATGTCTGGAGTGATTGCATAAATCAACTCAACTATGTCACTACTTATAAGTTTGCAATGTGTTAACTCTCTTCATAATTTACATAATGTTTAAATAATATACCTTCTTTTTCTCTTATCCCTACATTAATGTGATTAGAACCAGTGGAAGCGCTGTAATTTTCTTGGAAGGTGTACTTTCCACCTACGCTTGCTTATTAGAAGTATCATTTCTAAAACTAGCAGCTTCTGATCAGTTTAGCTGTCAAAATTTATTTTTTACAAGAAAAAAAGAACTATATAAAATATATTATTGTTTCTTCTTCTTAGTATTCCCATTAAGATAAACAAACAACAGAAAATTGTTGCTTTGTCTTATTTATTTCCATACTTACATCTAACTGTAAGTAGTAGTTGTGGAATACATCTTCTGATATATTATGCAATTAAATTGATGGATGGTTAATTGAGTCAGTATGGCATACCATATGTGTACTCCTGACCTGAATGTCACTGGTCAGATTAAGGCTTCACACATTTGACCAAAGAACATATGCTGTTATTGAGAATGTGACTCTGGATGGGGTAAGGATTTCAGTCCATGGTAAAAATCATCATAACTGGTTTTGCTCTTTAGTTGTCAGAGCACTGGCTCTGCAGGAGTCCAGCTGTAAAGGACTTTAAAAATAATGAAAGTTATTAATTAAAACCTTACTGACATCATGGTCATTAATTCTAGAAGGCTTTTTCATTAATTTATTTGATCTCTCTTATTACACAACATATCCTCGTTACAGTATTTGTGCCTTTGCACAACCAGCATAAGATCTTATTGGACTTTTATTTATGTTTAGTTTTTTTAAAAAAAATTCTTTTTATAAACAAATAAAATATTTTCCCTATTGATAGGCATGATACACACGTAAGCAATAAAGTAACAGAAGGATGAGAGTTATATATATTTAATGACAGTGACATATAGACATCAAAACACATGCAGACTCCCACATAGAGCATGCAAGTATATTTAGTTACATCACAATTGCAAATCATAGGTATTTTTGGAAATGTTTTGCTAAAGCACGTTTTCACAAAGATTATTCCTAGTTTTTGGCAGATTTAATATTTCTGTTTTATCATATTTATCTAAATAATATTTACTGACATTCTATTTTTTGTCAGTTATTTTGCATAGTTTTCTTCTAAACCAGCTATTATGGTAGCTATTTTAGCTTCACAAATGTTTTAAGGTAAATTATGCTATTTTACAAAATTATTACAGTAGAACATACATCTGAGCAATACTGTTTTATCTTTGACATTGCTTTGATGAGTCATCCATTTTGACAGGTAACTGTCTGCTTTAAAGCTATTTAGTTTGCATCAACAGTGAGACTTGAACAATATGTACTGTGGAAGTAAAAATATACAATCATTACACTGTTAGAAAAACAAACATTTATAATGGGTAAAAATAGTTAATAGAGAAATATCTTTGATTCAGTCATTGTTTATTGTTGCAAACTTGTGTATCCTTTGTCCACTGGCTTAACGTGTAAAAAGAGAAGTACTGTCTCTGCTGCATAATTTGTTACTGCCACATTGAGGAAGATTATGATAATGTACATATAATAAAATTGACAACAATGGAGGAGTTCTGTAATTGTGAACTAAATTCAAGAAGGCTGCTGTGAGCATGAGAACCAACAGTGTCTTCATTATGATTAGCTTACCTTTTCAAGTGTTCTGCTAGGAACCTCTATCACGCAAATTGAGGCAGGAACTTTATTATCATCACTATAGCAACTGCAGGGAATTTTATTTCAAAACAGTTGGCTACCTGAAAATTTTCTCATGATGGAAAGAACAGCAGATGATATATACATTTTAATTCATTTTCATTTACTCCTGTTTTGAAGTGTTCCATAAATGAGTGTAAAGCTTTTTTTAAGACAAGATGGCCAGTTCCACCTTAAATTATTTTTCTAATCCATCCTTTTATATTAAGAGAAATAAAAACACTGGTGGATATTGGTTGTATCATTACATGTAAAATTTTAAATATGCTAAGATATAGAATATTTCAAATTGATCCATTTAATGCACAGTTCCATTCAGTATTTAATTTTTGAGCTTAACTGTTACCTGGCTTTTCTGTCGTCTTTGATCTTAAATCATATAACATCTCAGCAAGAACAGTGAAGACCACATTTTTTTTTTATTATTTTTCCATGGTGTTATTATGTTCCGTGCCTAAAGAAAATGAATAACTGCACAGATGAGTTTGTAGAGGATGTGAGTGAACTGTCGCTGCACATAGAAATTGAATGTAAATACAAGGAAGTGTCTCTTTTTTGTCCATAAAAGGATTGATCACATGTTCACAGCTGGATTTTTTATGCAGAACCCTTTTCTCCTAAAATTGCACAAGCCCCCTATTGTTGCATTTCTGTAATTACAAAACTAGCATCATATTGAGGACAATAGTAATGCCTCAGAAACTAGCATGAGTCTCTTATTGCAACTATACAAATGACTTTCTTTTTGTATTTCTTTTGCACAGTGATATTCTGATTTTCTTTAAAATGAAGAGATCAAAAAGGAAGTGTTTTGAAATATATGTTTGTTTAAATGAGCAAGGAGAATGGGAGAAATATTTCAGCTGCCTAGAAATGCTTTTTCTTCATAAAACATAGGAAGTATAGCAAAAAATCTTCCTATTGTATGCTTTAGGGCTCGTGTTCCATTATGGAAGTTTTGTGTATTTCAGAGGTAACATATATACCATATTTCAAGGACGGTTTTAACAAATACTCATTTTTATTGAAAGATACATTATAAAACTTCCTGCAATCTGCATTAATGAGAACATCACGTAATGAGGGGGCTTCCTCTGCTTTTTGACATTTGCATCTTCCTTGTAGCCACATTTCTTTAAAATCTTTCTCATAAAGAAGAATATTTTGCGTATTAGATTTCAGATTTCAGTCTGTTTTTCCTTTTACTATGAAATAGAAATATAGTCATTTGCTTTCACAGAAAAGGAGGCATTTAAAGCATTGCTGAAGATGAGAATGTAGGATTGAATGCAAGAGAGTCAATGCAGTTGAATGTTTTCAATATTTCGTGCCAGGTCCAGTTTTGTCTTGTATAGTTCTAGGAATCTCACCAGGATGTGTAGATTGAGGGTCAAGTCATCCTAACTTCTTTACATAATTCATGGGGAAAAGTTGCCTCTCCCAGAAGGGAATCAGAAGTGCTCTCTGGAAGTGCATTTCTCTTTTCATTGACTGTCTAGGGGCTTAGGTATCTTCACTTAGGCAAAATTCATTCAGGTCAAAATCTGTTTACTCACAAACTTTTCACAGTGAAAACACACATTTTACGATTTCAAGCTGGGTATCTTTTGTATCCACAAAAGCTTGATAGATATATAAAATGCCTTGGGGGTTCCTGAATAAATGTGTGTTTCCTGTACACAAATTAAGAGTCAATTAACAAATGTTCATACCTTTGAAATGCCAATGGAACAAGTTTGGGTGCAAGATTAAGGGTGATTTTTTTCTCAGTACTACTTAAATAATTGATAAAAGAATACTAATTTATTATAACTAATTTAGAAAGTGACTTCTTTGTGAAAGGGAGCATTAGTGCTTTGAAAGTCTATCCCTAGCTGTTGAATTAGCCACTGTAAAATACTGTTCACCTATTTTACTGCTTAAAATTTTTGAAATTGAGTTCTCAACTTATTAAAGCAATGGACCTGTAAACTAATCCATGCTTTGTTTACTAATCTGTGTTGTGTTTATCTGGAATACCACCTGTGCCCACATTGCTCTACGTGGATTCAAAGTTCTATTATCACTTACATGCTTGCACCAGCAGAGCTTTCATTTCTTTGGCGGTCTGTGCCAAGGGTTAGCTCTAATACAGTGCAGGTATGTGACCTTGGTCAGAGCTGTGAAGGCCTTTGCTGGGTGCCTTTGGGCTTAGGAGCTGCTTTTATGGGTTTTTATGAGCCCAGCCGTGCACCCTGCCAACTCTGACCCGCTAACTTGACTTTCCTTCTCCATCGCTACAGACTTGTCTGTGACCCCTTCAGACCTGGTCACCATCACTGGACTTGTCCTACTCTCTGTGCTGGGCATGATGGAATGGTGCCCTGTTAGTGTGGGCATGCACCTGCCTGGCATCACCCTCACCTCTCAACTTACCTGTCCTCATGGAGCAACACCCTCCCACTGCTCCCCAGCAGTACAAACTCTAGGGGGAAACCATTAGGAGATAGGAAACCAGTGCTCCACCTGGAGTTGTTCAAGAGTATCTTTGGTTTTGTTTCATTCTTTGCAAGGTGGTACCTGTTTTGATAAAATTTACATCTGGAAAGATTTTCTGATCTAGAATGTCACGTTTTAGTGAAGATATAAGAGCGAGTGTGTGCCATATATCCCACCTTAGCCAATAACATGTTGATTGTCAGGAACATAGACGAGCTGATTGAAATCCCTGCTTTGCTGGATTCAGGCCAGCAACTTGAACCTGAGCTGCTATATAGTCCCTTTTTGTCCTCAATTCTCATATACTGCTTTATGAGAAAATGTTCCACTTGGCAAAGCAGACATTGCGCCAGAGAATAGACGATTAACGCTGCAATAAAAGGATTAAGGTGCTTGTTTGTGATTTAGGAGATCCATCTTTAAATTCTGCTGCAATGGATGTTCGTCTAAAATGGAACAGCTCAAAGAGAAAGACTCACCACATATATAGCCAAATTTTATGACTGTGGCATTGATCTGGAATTCTGTGAAAGCAATGGCTTGAACCTCATTTCTCAAACCTGGGGAAAGGACTGAGGCAGCATACAACTGGCTATCTGAGGAAAGTTGAAGTTCTCAGTGATTTGTCCATGGACTCTCTATACAGAACAAAACTTGTGGCAAAGAATGGAAAAATTCATCTGTTTTTACTGGGAATTCCAGCTCTCATCAGGTGTCCAAAGAGATATCTTCTTCCTACTCTGATATAGCAGCACATCAAATTAAGAATAAATAAATAAATAAATAAATAACATGGTTTCAGTTTCCTGTCTCCTCTCTCTTTTTGAGTTTCAAATGTAAACTTTACCTTAAGAAGTTACTTTTCCTCATTTCTCATTCTTCACCATTTTCAGACTCTTGAAATATAAGGAACGATAACTCATGCATAATACATTAGGTGAAAACTCCATAAATATTTTTGCTTTTAATTCATTTAGAAACCAAATTAATCTTATTTTTCTCATTGAGTATATTTTTATTCCTTGTAAAACATTCATTAAAATATTTGAAATAATAGAAGTGGAATAAGAAAGCATATCAAACATGTAGGTTTAATAATAGATTGCATTGTTAAGTCAAAAAGAATTAAGTAATTGTAGACAGTAAATATTTTAATGCATGTTCTCCTCGTGGCTTGTTAATTCAGTTACTTACATTAGAATAGTTTCATAAGAAAAACATTTTTTGCTAAATCACTTATTATAGAAAGCAGTTTTTTAAATAGTATATGCATTTAGAGTACATATGAATGAACAATATTTTGTTTATATCTAATTTAAGATGTGTGTCTCTAAGGAATTAAGACTGAGGTCCACATTTCTGTATGCAGGATATACGAGAAGGGGAGATGTCCGCCTGGTCAGAAAAGGGCAAGGTTCCTCTAAGGTTAATTATTTAGAGTATGAGTTTTGGACACAAGAACATCCTTGAATTAGAAGCTTGATGGGAATTTTCACATGGGATGTTGAGGCAAAACTCATCTGTTCAGTTGAGAGCAAGGAGGCAGAAGGGAATAGCAATTTATAGACAGTCAAGACCCCTTTTAATAGTAAAATATAAATAAGAACGATTTCCATTAGAAGTATTAAATGAACAGATATTCTTACAAATATAGCATAACGTTTTCAAAATCTCTGTAACTCTCTATGAAGTTCCATTCACTTTGTAAGTGATTCAGATGTTCATAACCTGTTATGCACATAAGTAATAAGTGTTTTAAAAATATTTACCAATAGTCTGTCCTCAGTGTTTAAATGATTTGTAATGGGATCAGACCTATGGCTAGACACGAATATAGGTTAGAGCAAATTGCTCCAATTGAATGTACAGGTCAGAAAGAATAGAATTGAATTCTGTCTTTTAAATATATATAAATAACACCTTACACTTTGAGTGTCTCACCGGTTTACTTCATGAAAGTCCCTACAGAGTGATGTTGTTACACCTCATGAGGAACAATAATTTCCTGAAGAAATAGAAAGTATTAGTATATTTTTGCTTGCAGCCACTGCTACTTAATAATTCAATTGGTGCTCTCAGTGCTTCCTTCTTCTAACTGCTTCCCTGATCCTGGCAAAACCACCAACATAAACAACACCTACTACCAAAGAAAACCTTCTTACCTTCTAGGGACTCTATGGAGGAAGTAGAAAGAATTCAGAGAGCTTTAGTAAAGTCAAGTCTTGCCAGAGCACCCCTTCTCCCTCCCCTCCAGCTGAAGGAATTGGCATCGCTTGTTGTGGAGACTCATCTCCTTTCCTAAAAAGTTGCAAAGAATCAGAATTCTCTGGTTCCTCATTTGACATCTCCTAAATATTGTATGTGTGATAGTCATTTGGCCAGCTGGGAGGGGAAAGGGACAGTTATGTATCACTCTTCAGACCTTTTCTCCTTCATTTTCAATAATATAGTGAAATATATGCTTAGAAGAGACCACTTTCCTAGTGATAGAATTAGATCGATTCAGCAAATACAGAGACTAGCACTTTTACAAGACTCAGCCTCAGGAACAGTTTTCTTCTCTTTACTGTACTTTGGTTGGGCTGATTTTTATGCATTAGTACAGAAGAGACTTTTCAATATTCAAATGGATGCCAAGCACAGTAGTATAGTGCATTAACCTTTCCCTTTGAGATATTTTAGTTCAATTGGTGGCAGAGAAAACCACAAACTGTGGCACAACTGTCAGTCTCATAAATGATTTGTGACTGTGTAAAGGCAGACGCCACAGCTGTCATGTAATCTGCACACCAGCTATACTGGGAATGTAACTCCGAACCTTCCGCTCTACGAACACGAGCCTTTTCCGTTTGAACTGTTGCATTAGCTGTTGAAATGGCTTAAAACTAGAACAATTTGTCCTTTCCCTTTCAAACTTCAGGGAAATTGGGTAGAGCTCTGAAATAGCTTTCATTTACAAACCAAAATTCTCCTGATGTGATTTTCTAAAGCAAACATTTAAATCCAGTGATATCTAAATAGCTGTCTGTATTGGAGAGCTATACGAAACTTTAGAAGTAAAACTCAAACAGTTTTACAATTTTTCTGGTTTCATGTGTCATTGTAAACCACAGTTTCATGAACCTGGATTGAGTATAACATTTAATTTATGGATTTGGGTGGAAACCACCTAAAAGCTGAAAATACCTTGACATTCTTATTGTAAAACAACCAAAACTGCAAATCTGAGTAAGATCTGCTTTTGAACGACTTCGTTTCAACCAAAAAAAATCGCAAGACAATACCTGGGGCAAATGACGCCATGTAAGTTAAAGTCAGAAAGACATGCACCAACACGCTGGAATAAAAACATCCTGAAGGTGTCTGGTGCACTTTCTTTGCAGGCCAAAGACTAGAGGACAGGTAACACTCACAAAGTTCTCTGTGCGCATGACTCCATCCTGTAGAGGACGGTGGACTCCCTACTGTCTTCTCTACGTAAGAGAGATCCAATGTCAAAAGGAATTTTACAAGCCACACAAGTAAGAAAAGTACAAAACTTATCAGACAAATCCCTTAGTATTTCTTGATAAAAGGCAGTAATACTTTACTTTTGACAGACTTCCATTACATAGAATATAAACCTATTCTAGAGGTATTATAGGAAAGAATATTTTCTCAAATATTGGATTTAAGTTAAGCATAGTAGCTGTGCTGAATACAATTTTGTACATTCTGTATTTATTCTGTTGTTATATCTGTATTCAAGACTGCTTGCAATTCTTTTTTTTTTCCTCCTCTTTTTTTTTTCCAAATTCATTGAACCTATGGGCCTACAGATTTTATTATAGTAAAGACTAGAACAGAGATATAGTGTTTAGTTGTTACTTCCAAAATCTAGACTGCCGGCAACTTAATGAACCCTCTGGAGATACACTCCCATGTGGAGTGGGTTGTGTCTGTGCTTGAGAAGTTTAAATTAGTTATTTCTTAGAACAACCTGTGATGAAGGCACTGCTACCAACTGCTTTTCTTGTCACTAACTCATCAGGGCAGTAAACCAATTAGCTGCTACTACAGTAAGGGTCATTTTGTACTATTTTAAATTCTTGGTAGGGGTACATATTTCTTCACATATTTTGAGAGTCAGCATTTTCAGTATGTTACGATTGCAAATAAATGTGTTTCTTCACAAAAGCAGTTTTGTTGTCAAAAAGGACTTGTTACATTGTTGTTTTATGAAGTGCTAGCATAATATGGGGGTATGGTGGTGGGAAGGAAGAGAGTGGGCGGTAGTCTGATTTTCTGAGATATTTTAACCATTCTTTCTTGATGGTTTGAAAAATATTTGGTTCTCATTTAGAAGTAGTCACATGCTGCTCCTAAATCACTGTTGACAAGAAATGCCAATATATGCCAGAACTATACCTCATATTCATATAGAGGTTTAACATTTCTCCTTTAAAACCATCTATTTTAAGAAGTTATCCCTGCAAATTATAGAAGCTTGAGAACTTAGATTGTGTCATTCGATTTGTATGAAAGCGCATGTAGTTGGAAAGAGTCATTAGAACCTTGCTTGGCCATATCAGGTCTCACAAAATACCGCATGTCTCTCGGGAAGTGCTGAACACTCCTACCTTCTAATGTGATGTCAGTGGAATTTCAGAGGGCTTGGTTCTATGAACAGTCTCATATAGAGTAAATAATTAACTTATATCTTAATTACCATGGAATCAGTAGGTTTGTGGAAACGGGCCACAGCATCTACCAGAGGGGTCATGAGGCTGACAAATTCAGTTGCTTGAATGGGGGGTGCAGCTGCCAGCAATATCAACAGTAAAATAGCTGGGCACTGGCCATTTATCGCGTGACGTAGATAAGACACAATAATTAGAATTAGCATTCAGATCTTATATCAAAACCAAGGTCCTTCTTAGGTAATTTAAGTAACTGATAATGATGGTAGTTGTGAAGAGATTTCTCTATTGTAGAGAAGCAATCCTGAATGTTATTTGAGACTTAGGAAAAGAATTGTCATGGGGACATACATAACTAAGTTTTTGCTTTGGTGAGGGGTTGTCCTTCACAACCCTAATTTCGTATGTGTGTTGTGTGTTCTGGAATCCTTAATAGACAATACATAGAGTAGACAAAACAGACATGAAAAGAATTTTTTTTCTTAGTTTTGTTCCTTTCATAGAAAGTAATGAACAACTAAAAAAAAAAAAAAAAAAAAAAAAAAAAAAACACCTCCCTCAATCCCTCAATTTCTCTATCTAAGGAAGATACCCTGAAATCAGAACCTAAAAAGTTTTCACAAACTTTGGTTGCTTCCAAAAAGTTTTGATACACAGCCCTTTGAGGTACTGCGGCAGAATCCAAAACGAAGAGTACCTTTCCTCTTCCTACTAAGTGAGTTTTTAAAAGTACCCCCTGTGGTTTTCCTTTTGATTCATATATTTTAATGCTCAAGACTACTGATGCTCCTAGAGATTGACAGCTCTGCAAGAAATTTGATGTTAGGTCCTCTTGGAACTTCTGAACTTCCTAAAACATTGGAGGTCACTATTTACTGTCTTTAAAGACATTGTAAACATACCAGTGCTAAAGAAACCAGAGAAATCACCTATGTTAAGGTAAGCTACCAGCTGAAAAAGAGATAAAAAGAAATGAAATCAGCAAAACTAAATTATTTTATGGCATTCTATTCAGGAAAAAAAAAAAAAGATCCAGATCCTTATTAGAAAATTGTTTTGAAGAAAGTATAGAAATCAAGGCATCAAGATACTTGTAGTTCTTTCTCCACTGCCAGAACTGAACATTTTGGCTACTGATTTGTGTCTGTATAGAAAACATTTGGTGCATTGCTGGACTTTCCTTTTGCTTGAAGCCCTACAGAATTGCTTTTGAGGACAGTTCCACTTCCCTCATGAGACTAAGGAAGCTTAATAGATCAGACCTATACTGTACAAAGTACTCTTCCCCACTGGGATCAGAAGTGGATCATGAATTCTTCAGACAGAGAAGATGTCACTGTGCAGAAGCAGGGGATATAGCAAACTGAGAGGTTTGAACAACAGACTCAATAGTTATTTCAAGGATAGTAACTCTCAGCTCCCTGTACCTGTGGAAAGGATCACTCCAAACTTTTGTAATATTATTTGGTGGAAAATGAATAAAAGGGGACTATAGCTTGGACTCTTACTTCTCTCGGATGCTGACCTTTAGGGGATCAAGGAGAATAGTTTATTTCTAAGAGTAGGAAACATCACTTGCTTTTGCTTGTGCAGTTGAAGAAGGGAGACTGAAAAGCTTTCTGCAACTATGAGACCGAGGCCTGAGGCTACTGGTCTTCTGATGACTCTTCCATGCTGAGGAGGGACATTAAGCCAGCTCCACAAAGTCCCACCAGGGTATAAAGGAGGATAGATAGCGAACAAGAAGATGTATTGCTATACAAACAGTACCACCTCTTCTGAAGTAGAAAATTAATCCTGAATACATTCAGGACACCAAATATGAAAGGCAGGCTGAGGGGAGGTAATTTGCCCTCTCCTTTGCATGGTTAGAAACAGCAGTGGGATCTCCCTGAGTTTATCTGTGTTTTCTTTAGTTTTGTAATATCCAGTTTTTAATAATGTACTGCATTTTTATAGTGCTTTCTCTTAATGAGTCCTAAATGCTGCACAAATTTAACAAACTGAAATACAAGCTATATACAGGGATTGCTTCATTCACCACTGCAATGCCATCAACACACCAAGAATGAATATACTGCCATGTTTTGGTCATGACGGACAGCTATCTTTGGTGTGATGTTAGTGACATCTTCACTGTTGTTTCTGAAAATACTCCTTTGTAAGCTACAATACAATTACTTGTATGGCCATTGAAAATTGTGAATTTGAGGCAACCATAAAAAACACAAACACTCACATGCAAAAAGCTAAGGAATTGTCATCTGTGTCTACAAAGTTTCCTAAGTAGCAATCTGTAGTTCTGCAGAACAACACAGACTTATAATCTTGGACCAAATCTTGGCCATGTTGGAATTCAGAGAACTTTCATAGACTCCCAAAAGGGAATTCTCATGGGAAAAGATTCAGTCCATTGAACAAATGACTCCATTCTACTTTTTCATGATGTTGTAGATGATAGGAATATCTCCTGCCAGTTGGCCTGAGAAACAGTCTCATAAATGCTGAGGAAACTGAATGGGTTGCCTGCCAGCTGAATGAAAGTACATAGAGATGTCAGCCACAGAAATCAAGTGATCATCAGGCAAAAAAAAGAAAAGAAAAGGAAAAAAAATCCTCTTTCATGGACAATTGAGAGTGGGTAAGCACATTAGAAAGCACCTTCTCATTCTCTTGCATTTCTGTGAAGCTCTGAACCTCGGCAACCCTCCTCTCAGTGCCCCCTTTCAAGGTCACTTCATGGGTGTTTTTGTACAGCAACGTACAAAAATCTCTCTGATCTCTGCATGCAGGAGGAGAGGCTTCAGAAGTGATAGAGGGCAAGAAGTTCAGTACAGGAACCTCTTATACTCCTTTGAACGGACAATGTTGAAGCCAAAAAAGATCTACTCTGTCTCACCATCATGGGGTCAGCATTTTCCTGCTGCAATTTGTCATGGTTACTTCCAAAAATTTTGGTCCAGAGAGTGCATTTAGCTGAATTAATATACCTTTGGTCACATCATCTCCTGCTTGGGAAACTAATTGCGAATGTGAGAGACATGGAAGTAGTAGCACTGTTTGGAGAACGGAATTGTTTTGTCAGATCAGCAGCCTATCATTAAGGTGGCTGCCAGCCTGCCTAACTTATCTATTATTCCAAATTTGGAAGCTCCTACAATGTGGATGTGAGAAGAGATTGCAACTTTATGAATTTTTTACTCTGCTGTTGTCATATGGGTGGATTATGACACCAAATATTTGGTCTGGAACTGAGTATGCTACGTATTTATGCATTCAGAAATCTGAGTCAGACTAAAATGCTCAAATCATTTACGAATTTTTAGTAGCCTTCCTACTGTAAATGTTTAAAGCTGTAGTTCAGTAATAAGATATTTGATAGCAGCACTCAAAGAGACACCACTTGAGAGTTATTGAAAAATGTCTACAGAGCTTAAATATTTTTAAGGAAAATAAAGTGATCTACCATCTTTCTTCCCTCATTGAATAAATACGACAGAAGCATCTAAATAGAGATGTAAACTGAATGGTTGGAAAAGTCAGTTTGCAACTTGAACAAACTTGAACGAGACAAAATGAGTTCTAATTATATTTCAATACCAAATGAAGTATGCTTTACATTAGATTTCATGTGTGTATATATATATATCATATATACATATATATATATATTTGTGTGTGTGTGTGTGTGTCGTCTACAGGTATATGTTTAAATATATATACTTAAAAAACAACAAAAATAAACTTGTTGGAGGCCTAAATTATGCTGATTGCTCTTGCCTTTCTCATATTCTGTGGCATCCTACCAGATGTTATTTTAATTAAAAAAAAAAAAAAAAAAAAAAAAAAGTGAAGCTACTAAAATAACTAATTTATTATTTGTATAAAGTATTTATAATAATTGATTGCATGCCATGGATTTGTGTAAACTTATAATATGAAGGAAACCATCAAGAACACAATATTTATTTTCCTTGTCTAATGTGCCATGGTGTTTCCAAGATTGCAATGCTGCAAATAAGAGTAATGTATGATGGGGCATATTGAACAGTTCCCCAGAGACCCTGAAAGGACAGCATACGATAACTTTCAGGGCTCCATTTATAGCAACAATATGCTCTTTAATGTTTGCACGTTTCTAATACAAACTATGTAAAAATGGCAAGAAACTGTAGACAGAGAGGTATTTTGTCTTAGTGCATTAATTTTAATTGGCTTTTGTTTTTCTTCACTGATAAAGTACTTGCTTTCCTTCAGCAAGATCCATAAATGCTTAACCTAGCATAATTATGCATATACATTCTTATTCCATTAGTAAATCTTACTTTAATTATATTTATCATTTGGTACATTGTATATTTATGTAACTCAACCTATAATTTAAAAGTGTTTCATTTTCACAGGTTTCTACCATTTTTCTATAGATAAATTAGGAAAGCTTGGGAAATTGGATACTGAAAATTGAAATGAGGACTATACAATCCATTTTGAGACTTGCCTTTTGGTGTTTACCTCAAAGCATGCTTCTGTGTGTGTGCTTGATTTACATTTAGCAATATCTAAGTGCAAATAGTAATCATACACCAAAGTAAACTGGACTATATGCAATTGCTCCCTCTGTTTCTTCAATTGCAGTAGCAATCTCATAGATTCCAATCTTGACAGGTAGCATAATTAGAAAATTCTCTTTGTCTTATTAAATGTGACTCTTCTCAATAGAATTCGCTTCATTGCAGGCAAAGAACAGAAAATATACTTCAAATCTAAAATGGGAAATCAAGGGGGACTGTTTTATTTTTATCTGTCTTTGTGCAAGCGACATTATTATCAAAGGATATTGTAATGCTGAAAATGTACTTTTGGGATTTAAATCACGTATTAGCCTGGAAAGCAAAAGTGCTGTAGGGCCCATGCAATATATTTTCTCATTAATCTGATTGAAAGATTATCCTTCCTATAGCTATGAAAAGTCTAATACCCATATATCCATCTTTCCTGCTAGTAAAATTCAGCTTTGTGCATAGTCATTGTTCTTGTGTCTGAGGTCCTACACTCTTCTTCATTTCTCTGTATAAGCCTATCTGCATTAAAATAAATTCAGAACAGGCCGCCATTTCATGTGCACATTTTGATTATTTCATAAGCTGCTGAGGAAAATGGAAGTATCAGCAAGTCATGCAGTTTTCTGGTAATGTAATGCTGTCATTACCTCAGTGGTCATGTGAAAAAGTTTAGCTATAATATCTTTGACAAATGTTCAGTGAGTCAAAACAGTGCATTTAAATGAAATGCAGATATGAATGAGCCATTATTACAATCACAACTCCAGCTTAGAAATTATTAAATATGAATATATACACTTTCATAGTAACCTGACATTTGTAATACATAACTAGCTGTGCATTTCTCACCCCCCCTCCCCTTTTCCCCCCCATCATCCCCCAGATCGAGAATAGAGGAAGTCATTTTGATCAGAGGCTGCACACAGTAATTGAAGACACTCTTGATGATTTCATGCAATCAGAGTGGCACATTATTTGTGATGAAAATTAAGTAAAGAAGGAAAGCAGATTTATAGGTTGTCTTGCTTATGGTCAACTGCCTTTACGAAAGATTGGCAATTCTATTCTAACCACCCCAACTGCATATATACTTTTCCACATTGTAGATTTACTGAAATTTTCCTATAACCTTAGTCATAACTTGCAGTACCTCATGATTTTAAGCTTTTAATGAAACTACAGAAGATGTCTTAAACTGAATGATTTCTGTTCTGAGCTCTTTGAGTGCTGATAGCATGAACAGTATAGATGGCTCCAGCCATAACTGTCACACAGATAATATTCTTTTATGCCTCAAGACACTAAGATGGTGCTGTAGATAACCAAAAGGAATAAGCTGCCACCATCACTAATCTGCAGCTTTGAAACACTATAGCTTTTGCATGGTTAAGAGAAGGTAAAATCACCTAGAAGTGTAATACAGGAGACATTTTTAAGTGAACATAGGACAGAGAACTAAAGGTTTCCATATTTTGTAATCTATATCCACTCTGGATCAGATCAATTATATCCCACTTTTTGTGTGTTTATGGATAACAATTGAAAATGCAAAAGAAGCTGAAGCCTCTGAATCCTCCTAGGATAGTTTATACTAATGTAGTGAAATTGAAATATGGGGAATAGTTAGCCTTATTGTTCCCTTTAGAATTTAACTTTCAAGATGTTTCATATAGTCTCTTGCTTGGTTTTATAATACATGTAACAGATTTTGTCCACAATAATATCCACTTTGTGCCAGAGGAGTATGATTTCTGTTGATTATTTTTCAATATGTAAAAGCAAATGCTACTGAAAAGTTAGTAAGAGGCTGAGAGTTTAATGACATATATCTTAGTTAAACTCACCAAATTAAAAATAAAATGTTAGAAATAATAAAATGTTAGGAATACTAAGAAATGCAAAAAGTAAAACTTTTATACAGTTTCTTCTACTTCAGAATGGAATTAGCTGCAAAGAGCCTTGTTTATTCCTACTCTTTTAAAATATTTCTGAATAAATGTTTTTTTAACATTCTTTCTGTATATAATTATTTTTATTATCGTTCCTCTATAATCACATCATATGTGTTACATTTAAAAATGGATTTATAACAAATAAATAAAAACAAGGAACAAGAATCATTTGTGCCACCTAGATTTTTTCCACATACTGCTCAGAAATCCCTAATCAAAAATCCTATTGTTGTGAGAATACAGCCTGACATGAAAGTGTCAGGGAAGCAGTGAAGGAAAAATGATGAACTAAACATCACCAGAGTTGGACCACTATAATAAACATTTTCTTGCTGTATGTTTTCTTAAGAGATTGCAGTACACTATCCAGAGAAAAGAGAAATTCTACTTGAATGTCTTGAGCAATATGAGCATTTTTTTTATTGAACACATGAACTATTAATAATAATCTGCTAATTTGTGCTCTAAAATAAAATCATTGTTGGGACAAAAATACAAAACATGCAGGAAGCTATTAAATGCACAGCAGTATTTGAAATTGAAACATGGTGACTTGTTGTTATGGCATGCTGACTATATTGGTTCTTGTATATAGTTGCATAATGATCCCTGAAGCCAGATTTTTAAAGTGTTCCATAAAGCCAGTTAAGAGATGTCAAAAATCTGGCTTGCCAGTCAACTTTCTAAGCTCAATGCTAAACTCTACTTAGGATTCTTATGTGTAAACTCACATGCAGTTAAAACTAAAACAAAATATCATCACCTTTCTTCCCACTGCAAAAGATGGGTTGTACAAACAATATTTCAGATTGTGCTTCTGTTTAAAAATGGAAACTTAATCTCTCCTCTTGCCGGGGATATGTAGCTGTCCCCCTCCTGCAATTCTACTGACTTCAGGTAGTTCTACAGGCCTAAAAGGTTGCTCTCATGGTACAAACACACATTTAGTCAGCAGCTGATCAGGAAATCATTAATAATTTTGGTTGAGAAAATTCCTGAGTACTGAGGCAAAATACTGAGTCTGAAAAAATTCTCATTCTGTGACTCCAGTCATTACCAGTTAGAAATAGTCTGTCTTAATATTAATTCCAGAGCAATTTTAAAGGAGCTGCCCAGCAACATGACATACTACTTACATACACAGCAGTGTCATTTGCATATTAGAAAGGTCATTTTTGGCCCCAGTACTGGGTGAAGGAAAAGAATTTTTGCTTATTATCCTTGCTGCTGCTGTTCACACAGCTGCTTTGGGCCGACCATAACTATAACTATATGTATTTACAAATAGTTAAAGCAGTTTGTCTGGAAAGTTAAAATAGGATCATCTTGCAGAATGATTTTCTTCTTCTTTTTTTTTTTTTTTTTTTTTTTTTTTTTTACTTATCATAAGACATTGTCAATATTTGCTTTAGATTATTGTACATACTCAGTTCTTAATTTAAGTAGCCTAATGTTAGTAAGAGAGAATATTATACGAGTATCTAAAAGAGGTTTATTATATACTAGTATAAAAATGCACCAAAGCACAGAAAATGATACTGGCTCTAGTGTTTGTCATTAGTGTGCATCTATGATGACTTTGCACTCTAACTTCTCTCCTCTTTCCAGATAAAAAAGTAGTTTATTCCTTCTTTGAGTATGAACAGTGGATGTCTGTGGATGAATAGTCTATGCTTGAAAGCTTTCCATGCTGTTATTGCCGAATAAGGAGCATATAGTTCCCTAGACTGTATTGCTTTTGCCCCAGAGGGTGCAAGAGATGCATCTCTTCAACTCTCCAAAGGGTTAGAACCAAGTCAGCCACCTTCTTTTTTTTCTTGGCTATTGCTCAATTGGCCTTGTGCCTGTACTGCAACCAGACACATTTTGTATCTGGGTAAGAAATATTTTATGCTTAGAGAGCAAGACAAAATTGCATATGGAAATAGAAGTGCCACAGTAAAATCTATTAGTGCACTTCCTCTGAAAGCACCTGCTGATGCAATTGTTCTAAGTAAATCTAATGCATCTGCTTTATACATTGCCATTTAGGTTATTGCAAATAAAGGTGACACAAGTGGTTAACAGAGAATTTGAATTCATATGGACTAAAACAAAATAGCATGTTTTAATATGTTGATGATCTAACTGCTAATCAAATTACAAAGCATTGTCAACAAATAACACCAACTGTATATAGTATTAGATCTTTTTGTAGAATCTTGTAATGAAGAGTCAGTACAAGAAAAACATGGATAAATTGGTATGATTGTAATGGAGAGCTACCAAGACAGTTAGCAGCCGGACTATGTGATATTCAAGGCCAGGCTGAGAGAATCAGATTTGTTCAGCCTTAAGAAGAGAAAACAAAGAGATTGGTATCTTGCTACTGTGCACAACTTCCTAACGGGAGCACATAGAGAAAACAGCACCTGATTATTCTTAGAGGTGTACAGTCGGGATGGACAGACATTAGGACATGGGAAAATCTGACATAGTATAAGGAATTTTTTTGTTTTGTTTTACTTTGATTTGGTCTGATTTGGTTTGGTTTGGTTTGTTTATTTGTTTTTGAACACATGAGGGTGTTCAAACACAGCAATAGAAGTTCCCCTGAGAGTTGTAGAATTTCCAATCTTGGAGATACCCAAAACTGGGATGGGCCCTGAGCATGCAGATCTGCAGATCTAGCTGGACCTGCTTCATGTAGAAGTTTAGATGAGACGACTTAGAGATCCCTTCTATCTTACAATATTCTGTGATGCTATGATATTAAAGCTTAGATCAGTTAAGTCAGCTATTCAACCACATATTTAGACAAAAACCTGACATTTTCTGCATAGGTCAGAGAAAAAAAAGCAATAGAAGGTCATACATTTAAAGATCGTTGGCCTTACAGAATAGTTAGAATAGTTACCAGAGATCCCTTGGGGGGGAGGGGGGAAGGAGGAGGAGGAAAAGTGCTCATGAATAAAATTCAAACTTGAAATCTGTGGTTAAGTACCACAGCTAACTACTTAAGATATTATATTTGTAATTTCACTTTTTTGAAGATTCTCGAAATGTCAGATAATATACTTCCTGAAACATTATTACTAGACTAGAAGGAATAGCATGTAACATTGAAGCCATCTTTGAAACTTTATGAGCGCTATTTGAAATTTCCAAATGAATTTCGTTATATAGTTTTAGCAGCATAGTGAAATTAGCACAGTACTAACACAGATACTCGAGAAAGAAGTACTGTATATATGAGTTTATTTCTCAGTTCTGGCATTTTATCAAGCATTATGGTCTGATATTCTATGCAGTAGTAAAACAATGATAAATAAGTCATATGATAAATATAATGCTATGAAAAATATGACTGCATAGCTCATCAGTTATATGTCATTTTTCTTCTTTAAATTTGCAGTGCTGACACAGTTCAGAATATAGATAGCAAAGGTGAATTTTTAAAAAAATAGTAGATCAATTTTTGCACAATAATAGCATCTAGTTATATTGTAAAAATAAGGTTTATCCGTTCTTATGCTTCTGAACATAAATTGATCATCAATGTCAAGAGTTAATTTTTGTGCATATATTCTATGCTTTTTATTTGTGCATAGTTTTTTTTTTGCTGCTACTCTTTGTTTTGTACTTTGTTGCAGCTTGAGTAATTCATAATTAAAGAGGCAGACCTACATTTGATAATACACTTTAATGATTCTAGAATTTCTCTAATGAGTCTAGAAGATAGTTTTCTTAATCAAAAGGAATACCTGTCCATATCATGTTACTAGTTACTATAATCGTCTAGCAATTATTTTTTATTTATGCTTAGGTTGGTAATGTTTCTTAATGACAAATAATGTCATCTTCCACTCACACTCACATTTTAGTAAGTATACAACAAATCAAATGTTCTAATATTGCAGATCTTACAATAGATCACCAGAGTTAGAAATTGAGATTTCCATTCTGGATAGATTTTGGTCAGACACATCTACACAGACTTTATGATGCATTAGTGTGCAGGATATATGTATAGAATCAGCCTTATATAGACATAAAACTCTGTCTTATTTGTTGTGAAAAAAAACGATAGCAAGAAGAATGGTCTAACTAGGAAAAGAAAAAGTAGTCTCATTGTTAAGGTCTGTCGAATGTGATTTATACAAAAACTCATTCTAAGTGGTTTCTTTAAGCAAAATTTTTTACAGTTGGCTGCTAATTGAATTTAATCAATTTAAATTGATTAAAGAGATTTGTGTTCTTATCTTCAGAAGAACTGAGAGTTTTTATCTCCAACTAATATTAGTGGATATTGTATTCTAAGCACACAATATGCTAGAAAAATGCTATGAATGCTAAAAATTGAATCTCTCAGGTACAGCACCCAAAGTTAGTGGATCATTTTGATGTTCTTTTTCCTATGCATTTGACCAACTGTTGAAACAGGAGAAAAAGCAGAGCTTCCAGTGCTTTTCAGGAATTCTGTGATGATGAAACGTCATATCATGTACAGCATTTCAGTTTGTGGTAATAAACACCACAGAAAAGACCATGATGAAATTAAAAATAATTTAATTTTTTAAGTTATTAAACTTACTTATTTAAATTCACTGTTGGGTTTGTCTTACTTCTGGTGAGCAGCCAATGGTAGACATAAAAAGAGATATTGAACAAACTCTGATTCCTTGAGCCTATCTATCTTATGCAATACAATGAATCAGGCTGGAGTCTGGTGGGAAAAATAAAATTTGATCATAATATTTTTAAGGCCTTTTGAACTTGCTCTGGCTTTTTGTTCCATGCACAATATCTAAGAACAGAGTCATGGTAGGGTCTACTCAATTCTCTGTGGGTAGACTTTAAAAGTCAGAGCAGTTCTGCAAAAAAATAGTCAAACTAACCAACACTGGAGAATAAACCTAAGCTAGATGTCATCTACAGAAAACATCTCTGGAGAATCTGTTAAAATTTCAGTTAGGCAAATGGACAGAGTGCCTTTTTCCAGTGCTTGTTCTGATTAAGGTGTGCAATGAAATCACATCGAGGCCCAGAACCTGAGAAAATAACATCAGGAAGGATTATGTTTGTCCTGTTGATTTCATTTATATTTTTTAGTACCTTCATAGATCAGATTATAGCGCAGTAAGAAAATTCATGTGCATTATAAGTTCAAACACATGTAGAGGGCTTGGTCTTCAGACATGCTGAGTATCTTCAATTCCTTTTGCATCCTGCAACAATTGAGGGTTCCCAGGACTCTGCAACATTGAGACGTAAATAAGTAATTTAGTTGATTTTGTACTTTGTGAGAGTCTTGAATTTGAGAAGGAGAATGTAATATTTGCAGATATTATGGCGTGGTAAGAGTATGTCATAGAAAAAATGATATTTTGAAAAGCTCTAGTTGAGTGAACAGCAACCTGAATAATAATCCCAAGGACCAGTTCAATCACAGCTCGTGATTATAATAGAAAATTAGTTAAAGTGCAGTTAGCTATGCATAGACACTGTTATAGACTTAAATATTACAGCATGTTTCTCAATGTTGGCAGAAGTATGATCTATGACAAGAGGGAGAAAAGAAGCTTGATTTCTCTTCAAAGGCAAAAGCAAAAGAAATGTTTTTAGTCTCAGTTAATGACTGAGACAATTTCTGATAGTAAAATCGCTCATATGTTTGTCAGAAGAAGCAAAACTTTAAGATGTTTAAAAGTATTTCCTTCTTGCCTACAGAAAGTGTTCCAGTAGGATGGATGAATAATATTTTTAGAGTTCTGATATTGCTATTACAATCTCCTAATTACAGAACAGCTACATGTCCTTTCCTTCCCCAATTTTCTTTCTTTATTTCTTCTGCCTGTCTCCTTTCCTTTATTGATCAGTTTCTTAAAGTGGACTTCGTAAACCAAATTATTTTTGAAGTGGCATATACATAACAATTGGTGGTATAGTTAAATGTAAGATGCTATGGTATGAAAATAACATATATTGTGTGTGTAATTCAAATGGAAGTTCTTAACGATATCTATAAATAGAAGTTATATATGTATGTTTACATTTATATATATGCACATAGGTTTATAGAGCTAGATCCTTTTTTAATTGTAAAAGGCCCCTTCATGCTATTCTTGAATGCAAGATTTTCAATTGCAGTCAAAACTCCTACTGGGCAGACAGACTGATTAATATAATAAAATATAGTTTGCTTTCATCAAAAAAGCCCCCAAAAAGTACAGCGGTGGGTCCTTCTCTTCAGTCATAAGTGATTCTCTGCCTGTTGATGGAATTTGTTGGGCTGCCAGTCCTCAGGGAGGGCAGGCACAGCTCAGGCAGCTACACTGCATGTCCCACAGAGACCAGTCAGCTCGTCAGCACCAGAGCTGGAGGCTCACCTCCACAAGTGAAAGGACCATTCATGTCCCACTGCTTCTCATGGGATGCTTCGCTGGCAGCTCCAACATCAGTGCTAGCTGAGATGGTTTTCTTACTCTGCTAAGACCTGGACTGAAATTATGGGCCACCAGTGGCAGTAGCTAGGCTGGACTGGAACTGGTAAATTGAAAAAAAAGCACAGCTATATGCATACAACTTATTTCCAGAGCACAGTTCCCTTCTAGTATAAGAAATTCTCACAGGGAACTCAAAAAGTGCTCATGCAGTTTCTACTCAATGCAAAAATGGACATATAAGACCATTTGTTCTTCTCTTCCTTCAAGTTCTCCCCAGTGAGAAGAAATACTTTTATGAAGACTTAATTTAACTGCAAAAGCAACTCTGTAGAACAAATCACTAATATAAGCCTCAAAAGGGATATTCTGAGAGGTGAAAACTTTCAGAGGAAACAGGGCTGGTTTGACTATATGTGTACCAACCTCAGAATTCTCTCAGTGGTGTAATAATCCTTAATAAGAAAATGCTTCCTAAACAGGAAGCTCTGTAATGGGAGCATCTTTCAACACACAGTTTCTGAAGTTCTTTACAAACAAAATCTCTACCAACAACAAATTCCTATGGGATAAAATAGACCTACTGGTATTAAAATCATGAGGAAGAGACAAGCTCGACAAGCCTATGGTATTTTTAAGGAAGTAATCAATTTTATTGTAGAAATAAAATTAAATGTTTACTGCAGGAATATATGCGCCTGCCTCTAGCAAAATACTACCCTTATCTAAATGATTGGTCCAGTATAGAGGAATGGCCTGCTGACACAATTTATTAGTAACTACAAAAATCTAAATCTATGTGTAGTAGACTATAATTTACGTCAGTCCATTGCTAAAGAAAATAGTAAATGATTATAGCAGAAAATTTGGAGCAATCATATGCAAACAAAACCCTCAAGCCAGTCTTACCTTAAAGGCCTGTTATCTGACCTTTTCTTTTATCTCATATTTTATCACTTTGATATTCTAAAAGTTTTTTTTCTTTTCCCTTCCAAAACATTTTTTTAAAATCAAAAGTATATTTTTATTTATTTTTATGCTTTTCAACTTAATATTTGGTGATTTATAGTTCTTTGGGAATGTCATTATTTTATGTACAAATAGTGGATTTCTCTGTCTTACACAAAGGTCAGGATATTGCCATTTTTTTCCTAGTTCTTTTTATTCTCTCTGTCTTTATAAAATATCTACAATATCAAGTAAAAGGATCATGTAGGATGCTTCATCTTTAGGAAGATATTGTGAGACACCAATCTTTCTAGCATGTAAATGTTGGAAGCAGAAGAGTTTCAAATGATCCTCCAGTTGTATCAAACATATACAGCTTTGTCAGTGTGAAGGAAGCCACTAAGAAAGAAGTTTCTCTCCATTAGACTAGAGTAAATGTCACCTCAATTAATAATTCAGTAATATTCCTTCAGCAACTATTTTCGCAATAAGCTTCTGTGTTTGTCCTGTATTTGAAGGAAAACAAATACTAGAGGGATGATTTATCACTTTATTTTGATAACTGGAAGTGACACTTGTTTTAAAATTTCCGCCTTTTTTACAATATGTAGTATTTTGATTGTTGATTCTTCTGTATAATCAGTAACTACACTTGATAGTATAGCAAATTTTTCAACTTGCTTAATCTTACTGCCTTGATTTCATGGTGAGATTGTGATGAGCGACTCCCATTTACTCTTAAGTTCAGCATTAGGATAATTGCATAATAAACCACAATCAATGAGGACCCTTAAAGACTGCCACTTTATTTTCAGATGTTATTGTTTTTAAACACAAATCTTGACAACCAATTTTGGATAACACACATAAAGTGCTATTCAGAGCGGAAAGGAGATTTGTATATAGGCATGAAACCTGATACCTGATTTATCTCAGCTATCAAGCATCCTATTAAAAGAATATTTATATTTTCTAGCCTGACTAGACTAATATGCAGTCGTATCTGTATTTAATTTAATAAAAATGTAAACAATTGATCATTAGTTCGTATTTCATATTTTAATCTGTTTATTTTATTGGTTGCTCTATTTTCTCATAGTTTTTTTGAGGCTTGCCTGAAAGAAAATATGCTGTATTTGAGCCAAACCACAGTAAGATGATTCTGCCTAAGTCTGAGAGACCCAATCCTTTCTTTTCATATTTTATAATAACATATGACATGTCAATTTAAACAAAATACACAATATTTGCTGACTGCAGTGAAAAGGTTGATATTAAAATAATGCATTGCTGTTAAGAGTAGATAATTGAGCACACAGAATTGTAATCTGCTGCTGCAAATGCAATACAAAAAACCCCTAATGCCTCCTTAACAAAGGGTGCTAAAACAGAGAACATCTGGTATCAGAATTTTACACTTTCTAATTTTGACTGTTTAGAAGAAATCTCTAATTTTTTTTGTACGTTTATTCTACAAAAAAAATTTAAAATAGGGCTATCAATGATAAATAGTTTAGTGTTGTTAAATATTGTGAAATATTAGTAAGATCTTTTACCCTGGGCAATACTGTGTGTGTGGGGTGTGTGTGTGTGTGTGTGTGTGTGTGTGTGTGTGTGTACGTGCGCGCACGCACGTGTGTGCATGCATGTGTGTGCGTGTATTTCTGTGTGTGTTATTTTAGAAAGAAGCCTTATTCTTTTGAGTTTGATTCTTTATGAAATTACCCTAGGTGAACCACCATGTGTCCTCCTACTTTCTAGATTAAAAAAAATTCCACAAAACCCCCAAACCCTTGATCATCAGCGTTCCACTGCAAACAAAAATCAGACCTGCTGTTAGAACAAGTCTTTTACATGATTCTCTAAATTTTAGGCAGGCTAACTTGTTTCTCCAGTAAAATTCAGCTTTCCCTGATATTGCCCAAATGGACATATATAGTATAACTCAAATATCTCTACACTTCAGGCCTTCTGCCTCCTTGCTTTTTCCCTAGGTGCTGGATGGGATGTAATCATCTGTATTTTCTCAGTTATGCTACTTTTCTCGCCTCCTTCCATACTAATCATGCTAAGCCTTTCCAGCCTAATACTCAATATAAATCCTGAGAGGTCAGATCTCAGGTACAGCTTTCTCCAGGCCTTGGTAGAGCTTTACTCAAACTTATTGACTCCAGATTCTTTCAAGATTTCCCCCATTATTTCCAGTCTCACTCCTGACACATCAGTCCTAATTATTCTCCCCAGCAGTCAGATACCCTACTGCATAGGGAGGTTCCCATACCTGCCTGCCCTTCACAGCGAATGAGAGTTGTCCAAGGAGGATGAAACCTGGTGGTAGTAAAGCAGCCACTGTGCTTATTGGCCCCATGTGGGGCCACTCAGCTTGCCACAGCACAGAGCCGGGGGAAAGCGCGGGTGTATAAAGGCTCCCACCATCCTGCTAGCTGACATCTTCTCATCTCCCTTCTCCCTGTTTCCACCCGCTCAAGTTGAAATTACATTTGTCGATGCAAACTGTTAGCAGGTCAAGAAAGGCTCCTGTAAGCTGGTTGTAAGTCAGGGTGCTGCTAGCAAGAGCCAGGTTTTGGGTGCTCAGCCAGACAATGCCCCGGCCATTTAGGCGGTCCCCTTAGCACAAATTATGGACTCATTCTTCTTACAGTGTGTTTGGTTTTGTTACATTTTTATGTATAATGCAAAGTTGAAGGTGATTTACTGCATTGTTTTACTGCAGTGAGTCTGTGACTTACTGTCATCTTTCTACATGTAGACTGCTCTGCTATCTGCTTTCGCATGCAGCTTTTATTTATATTAATGATAGGATTTGTATACCTCTTAAAGTAGAAGTAGAGAAAGAATTTTTTGTTGGTACAAAGAAAGAATCCTATTTAAATTCGGAGTATCTGAATAAGAAGAGACTCAGAAGTATAAATCATCTTTATTCATGTAGTTTAACTTTCTGGAAAAAAAATAGAAAGAAAAAAAAATAAAGCAGGACAGTTTTGCCCTTTTGAAAATGAAGGATGAAAAGCTACTTCAAATACAAAAATATTTTCTGTGTTTGAACAAAATGTATATTTAGTTTCTCTTTTCAAAGTAAAGAAAAACTTCATGAGGGTAAAGATTGCTTTTCCTTTTGCCTAGAGGGCCTCTATATTTTAATGTTTTGTGTTATATCTCCGGTCTGTCTGTCACTGAAATCTACCTTATTTTTTCAGGTTTCTGCAGTAATTTGCTGTAGAGAAGGTCTGCTCCTCTGCTGCTGCTTTAGCACGGCAATTACTTACTAAAACTGTGGAATCTTGTCATTATGTACAGTGAGCTATGACATAGGTCATTGTCAGTAAGGTTACCACTGACCATGGCAGGAAGAAATCTTGTTGGGAACCTACCTGTAATATCTGCCAAACTTTGCTACTTTGTGTGTGTGTGTGTGTGTGTGTGTGTGTGTGTGACTACTTGCCTGTCTCACTGGAATATGATCTTGGGATCTTTTGAAAGTAATTCTGAGAACCGATGATTTTTAGATTAAAGCTGTGGTTTATATATCTGCATATTTTTATGGTCCATGCATAATGTCTGCATTAATTCAAATTTATGCACAATCAAACTTAAACAGCCTCAATTTAATCTAAGTTCTTCTTTTCTTTCCAAATAAGGTGTAAATCTGCTTAGAAACCAAATTAAGTTCTCAGCCAAAATTTTGTCAATTCTGTGAAAACTGGAAACTCAGAAGGGTCAAGAACTGGCATACAAGTTTCGTGAGGGTTTTTCTGGAAGGATTAAACTCACAGAAGCTGAGATTTTTGAAGTAGTCTGAGTTGTGTTATCTTATTTACAATTACACTTTTTACAAGGAAGTGGAAATTACTTGTGCTATCGTTTTGATTTTTGTCAGGCTATCATGCTCAGAGGTACCACTTAAAGGTAGATGGTTATCATCACTTTTTATCTGAGGGATTAATTTTTAACATTATTTGTGATTTCTTTACATAACTTTTTTTGTCTGTTACAAGTACTATAATTAATATCTTGGTTCCTATAAGTTTTAATAGAGAATAATTTAGCCACAAAATGCAGTTGAAGGCTATGTAAGTAAGGACAAATAGAAACTAGAGAGTGTTCTTCATACTAAAAGTGTGTATCTTGAAAACATTGTCTTCATTCTTCCCTCCCCCAGGATCATCAAAGCTATGGAAGGCTGAAGCCCACTTATCTCAAGTAGTATCTTTCACAATTTCCCAGTGTGATTGCAAAACTCATTCGGGAGACTTGGCTGATAGATCCCTGGCTTTCATCTTGTGACAATGGAAAGGAGGGCATTCTCAGCAACGGGCCAAAAATACGAGGCAAGCTTCCTAAAAAGCTGATCCCAAGCAAGTGGAGCCTATTTCAGAAGACTTTCAAACTCAGCAGAAGGCATATCTTTATTAACTAGCATTTCCCAATAGCTATGTGGTAATGACACTGAACACAGGAGGAATCAACCTCCAGAATATTATGGTAAAGAAACAGCTTCAAAGCACAGAAAGAAAAGCAGTACCTTCTAGAAGTAATTTTGATATATCTTTAATCATTTCTATGTGCTCAAATACTCCAATGATTAGTGCCATGGATATACCTATAAATAAGTAACAGATAGTTGGAAAACATCTCTGAAACATAAACCGAAATAGTCATCATATGTAATGCACATGAGAAATATTTAATTAGAAGTGCTAGTGAACTGACATGCAAGTACAGTATGTTAATTTGCAGAATTTGCTTTGAGGAACACAGGCTGTTCCCTAACTGTACAAAAATGAAAGTAGCTTATACAAAATTAAGTCCTGAAATCAATGGCAAAACTTCTTTAGCCTCTTTAAGAACTATGTGGTAAAGAGATCGAAGTTAAGAGTTGTTCAGTGTTTCAATTATAAATTCAAATGTTGAAACATGATGCTATTGCTATTATAATGTTTTTCAAGTAATTTTAAGACTGCTAGAAATGAAAGAAAAAGATAATATTAAATATATGTGATGAAAGTGAATAATTACAAGTAACAAATAGAGGGGAAAAAATTAACATTAAATTAAAGTTGTTGGGAATTGGATTGTTGGGAATTGGAAATATTGTCATATCATTCATAATAGTGTAGTAAAATATTAAACTCAGTATTGCCAAATGCTATACTCTTGTCTAAAATAATGAGGAGGGGAAAGAACCATGATCACTAGGTAAAATTTCAAGAGATCTTCAACTCCTGTAAGTGGAACAGAGCAGTTTCATGCTATGCTGGAGATGAAAATCTACCCTGCTTGGAAACAATCAAAGAGATTATTATTAACAAGGTGTTTGGAAAGTTAAGAACAGAATATCTTTTCAAGAACTTTACCGAGAAATAGAAGGTTAGAAATAGCATGATAGTTAGCAATGGAATTTGAGCCACATAAAAGCTTCTTAAGTAAGGGTACTGAGAAAGTAGCCACTTTAAAAGCTTCAGGAAATGTGCCACTGAAAAAGAGATCATTAATAATAGCTGTTATGTGGCAAGAGAATCAGAAGAAGGAAAATCATCAAACATAAGGTAGAGTGAAGGTGCTCATGTTTTTATATAAGGTGATATTAGTTGAATCATGTAGGTAGGAGCTGGGAGAAACTAGATTTAGTAGTAGGAGAAGGATAATTAAAGTTACAGAAAAGGAGGTAAAAATACTTAGATTAAGCAATGATCAGATGTGCATTGTAATCTTTTTTGTAACTGGAACAGGTCCATTTATTAATCATTAAACAATAGATTCAAATTAACTTAAAAATTAACTACATGAAGAAAGAAAAGGCTTGCAAGTTATTGGTACTTTCTAGGTGTCAGATCAACAGTATAGAGTATCAGCATTAAAAAGAATTTCCAAATTTCAGTGGAGAATAAGTTACTTAGTACAGAAGTTATAGATCAGAAACTTAAGCTGACTTTCACGAGAAAAAATTATCGGGGGGGGAAATGTTCAAGTGGAAGAAAATCATTATAAGTACAAAAACAAAATAATTAAATTTTAGGATGATTATCGTATGGAATGGCAACAAATATTTAAGCAAGTGAGGGGTTGATAAAAAAAATGCTAAAACTAGGGTGTGAATCAGTATTTTTGAACTGTGAAAACTTAACAATATACTTAGGAGATCAATAAAAATTTATCATTTTACTTGAAAAATTGAGAACATAGTTAAACCAAAATTATAAGCAAAAATTAAACTTTAACTAAATATCAGTGATACAATAACTACTAAAAAGGCAAGGAAAACATCAGGATGTGGTATTTTAGGAGAAGAAGGATAGCTAGAAATGGAGAAACAAAGAAGATAAACATTACAGCTTTCAGAATTGAGAAAATTATTTATAAAAATTTTAAAATCTCTGGGAAAAATATTAGCAAAAGAAAAGCTAAGAGAACAAGATGTTTCAAAGTACTCATTTCAGGGGGAGTATTTTATGTTAGTTGGAAACAAAAGAGCCAAAAGGCTAAGAATTTTTTTAAGAATACAAATTGACTATGAGAACGTAAAGATAAAAGAGTGGAGAAGACAAAGACGAAAAGAGGCACAGAAATAAAAGGCTAAGCAGAAATTGTAAAATCACCAGTATGGAAATTGTAGCAAGTACGAAGTGCTTCATATCGGGGAAAATATATGGCAGGAAATACTGCAAGATGAAGTACGATTAATATATCAATACCATTTCTGAACACATATTAATTTTGCACATATTTAAAAGAAATCAGTCATTACAAGAAGTGCTTGTAAGAAAAGGTAAATATGAACGAGATAATGACATGAGAGGGAAAGAAGGAAAATAAGAAAAAGGTTAGAAAACCCAAGACAGAGTGGAGAGCAGGAAGCTGGAGAGAAAAGAAAGAAAACAGTCCAACAACAGCGTAATGGATGCATTGTAACTAGAAAGTAATAGGGATGATTAATGGAAGGTGAAATTAAAAGAAGTGATGTAAGAGCAAAGAGTACTACAAGGTCATCTATAGCAATGAGCTATATGAACCCTGACATTTTTACAATGGGTTTTCAACAGAGTGAACTGATCCTAAAGTATAGCAGCTTGAGTGGGATAGAGGAGAAAGAAAGAAAAGGTTATGTTGCAGCATGATGGAAAAAAAGGCTGTCTTAAAAAATTAAGTCTTTTCAACAGCTTAAGCCTCAGAGAGTTCCTAAGTGACCTCATTTGTCAAATGGATTTTTGTCCCTCCCTCAGTATTTTTCAGCTCACTACATTCTCTTATCTAGGTTTCAGTAAATAATATGTAAAAAAAAAAATAAATAAATGCCACAATATTTAATTTAATGCTTAGGCAGAGTTAGGCTTCATCATCTACACAACATAAATGCCTTACAATTACTTTAGGAGAATGTGCTTTCTATTGATGGCAATTCAAAGGTCCCAAAATGCAGGAAAAATATCCAGTTCAAAGTATCACTCCCTACAGCTATGGATTTCGACTTGAGATCGTATCTCAAAATCACTTTTTGTAGTAACCTACTGCTCTACTAAACGCTAGTAACACAAATCAATCTGGCATTCCCAGAAGCCCAGGGAGAATTCTCACACAGCTTTCACCGTAAGTGCATTCAGGTTGCAACGGTTGATCTAGAATCAGGATATCTCAGAAGAGCATACTGCTAAAAGAAATATTCTCCTTAAAAAAAAGGTGTGTGGGGGAATTCACCTACAATGCCTACCAAAAAAAAAAAAAAAAGAAAAAGAAAAAAAAAAAAAAAAAGATTGTTTGGCTAGGGATGCATACCTGCCCTTCTCTATTAGGCAGGGAATCAATAATAATGCATTGCTCAGAATGCCAATCACATTACAGTGTCTGAGTATAACCTGAAAATGATTGTTATTGCCAGTGCAGGAGTTACAGCTGTGTGTTCTACAAAAATCAAACTGACTTTTTTTTCTTAACTTGTAAATTTTGTCTCTTGTCTCATAAGATACTAAAAAACTCTCTTCTTTTATCTTTTGTCTTTCAGTATCACTATTCTTTTCTGTCTGTGAATGCAGATTGCTGTTTTGCTTTTCCAGGGATATTGTTTGAATGAAGTAAAAGTGAAATAAATGAAATATGTATATCATGATCTACATAATGATCTTTCTTGTTTTGTTTTCTTTGCAAATTAATGGAGGAAAAGGTAGGTTCTTATTACTTCAGTACATTTTTATACAAGCTGAATTTCGGGAAGGAGTAAAGTAGTTCAAATGAAATAGGAACAGACACAAACTTTAGCTCACCTCTGAAGAACGCTGCAATATTTCAGTTCCAGCATAGGAGGGAAAAAAAGACAATCTCAGTGGGCTCTGAATGATACCCTAAGGAGAAATCAGGCTATTCTGCTTGTGCTTGTGCAAAGCTTCTGTCATGCCCTCCATACCCCACGACAGTAAGTGGAGGAGAGCATATGAACAGCTCATCAGCATCAGCTACAAAGAAGAGGAGGAGAAAGGAGCTGCTGAAAGCTGTTTCCTGTCCTTGTCAAACTGCAGTTTAAAGCTTGTGATTATTTAGCGCTTGTCTGCGTGAGAGGTAAGGGCATTCAGGGAAGCAAATCAGAATTCAGCTAAAGATGTATCTTTAAAATAAATTAGTAAAACTGCATTAAATCTCTCTTTGGACATTCCCATTCAAAGTTAAAGCAGCAAAAATATATTGAATCTGCCTGGAGTAAGGACACTTTAATTATGAAAGAGAGTGTCTACACAGAGATTTTATGTAGTTTGCCTAATCCACCATAAAAGTAGTATTGAGTTTCTAGATGTTTCTGAACTGACAGATCCTTATGATTTTGTTGCAGCTGTTAGGGACTCCTTTGCCCACTCTGTTCTCCAGAGTCTTGCATGCTACATGAGACTCAAGCCCCAGCGAGAGCTTGTGTTGTGCTATATTTAATTAGGACGTTATTCATTTTGTTGTTGATACCTGGAATTTAATGAAATGGCTTCTAAGAGTGCCAATGGCTACAGTAAATTATATTTTCCCTGCAGTAATAATCAAAATCTGCTTTTTAAGATGTGGTTCATAGGTGTGGTCTCAGTTACTGACTCGGACCTATGTGCTTAACCACCTTAAGCTCTCTGAGAAAACATATATTGGGACATGCATATATTTCAATTTTACCTCTAAAGTTTGGGGAATGTTGTTATTACCAGAGAAAAGGGCAATGCTCTATTATTTGGCCTCTTAACAGGTTGCATCTCTTGCTTTTTCTTTCATAAATTGATTGGTTTCTGCTAAAGGTAAGGCACTCAAACCCTAGGCAAGCAGCACGAATCTAAGGACCTTCCTCATGTAGTATAAGTCTATTGAGCATAAATATGAGAAACATACCCTATACTTACAGATAATGATCAGGAGCAGCAGCTAATCCACTGTTTTTTTTGTTTGTTTGTTTGTTTGTTTGTTTTTTTTTTTTTTTTTTTTTTTTTTTTTTAATGACTAAATACATATTGAGGAGTAAAAGAGGTCTTGGCATTTTTTTTCTATTTTTTTTTTTCTTTTAGGTAACCGATAGTTTTCTTATTATACAATTAGCCTTATTGCTCTTCACAGGAGGGTCCATTTCTTCCCTTTTCCTAGGATTTGTGGAGATTGATCTCATTCTTTCTTTTTGTAATTTATCTATTCATGAAGGAAAGTTATCCTGTGGATAGAATACAGAATGTAGAGTCTCTGGAAATCTGGTTTTCACCCCAGTTCCAGTGTAGGCCTGAAAGCTACTTAGACCAAAATTCTCAGTCAAAATTCTTGTATTCACATAGCTAGGATCTTTCATTTTTAGGACTCCAGCTGAGAGTTGATAAGGTAGCTTATGAGACATGCTTAGAAATGTTTAATTCTGTTACTGTCAACTTTCTCCATCACTAAAATGGGGGCATTAATTTCCATGAAGCCCATTTATGGTTTTAGCTAAAATAAAAGAAAATCACACAGAATCACAAAGGTTGGAAGGGACCTCTGGAGATCATCTAGTCCAACCTCCCAAAGATTTCTTGGTGCTGGTTCCACTGGGTGCTTGAACCCAGGACGTTCTGCACGTAAAGCAGACGTGATAACTAGTACTCTAAAAACCTGTCTCCAACAAGTATTAGCTGTGGTACTGTTATTTACAACATTTAAACAAACACAAAGAATTTAAACACAGATAAGTAAATGTAAGATCAAAGTTAAAATTGTAACATCATCCTTGTGTACATGTGCATGTTTCTATACCCTTTGCTGATATTATAGATGCTTCCTTGCCTCTGTTTGAGTGTAGTTCAAACTTTCTCTCTTGAAATCAAGACGTGTTCTTTGCTTAAAGAATCCAGTGTTCAGATATGATAATTTTACCTAATGAGCAGACATTGCATTTTTTACATCAGTTGTCTGTGGGCAGCTTTTGGATATAATGAGTAGGAAAGATGTGGAAGATAGAGGAAGTTTAAAGAAAGAGGTGCTGGTCTCTTTTGCTAAATAATAAAAAAAAAAAGCTAGCTTTCTTGATAGCTCAGAATTCCCTCAAGTCTTAAAGAGCAGTATTCAGCCTCTCTGGATGTATTTCTTAACAAAAGTACTATTGATGCTCTCTCCACTGACCTGGCCAGAGGAAGTCATAAAACATTTACAATTCCCAGATTGTTAATACAAAAACGTCATTAAAATATGGAAAGTTTCTGGTGAGCAGGTAGAAGAAAGAATAACGTTATCAAGGTGGAAACTTCTTTCACTACTTGGGAAGGTAGAGGGAAAGACTTCCTGTGATGTCTTTGAAGCAAGTCTTAAGTTATAAATGGAAGTATGGGAAAAGGAAAGCAAAGGTTAAGTTCTGCATATGAGCAAAATTTGCCTGCTTATTTCTGTTCCCTCTTCCCAAAATCTTGCTCTGTATGTTAAACAAAGAAAGAAAACAAAATTCAGGAACAAAATCACTTTCTCATCAGAGAAAAAAAAATCTGATTTTATCAACAGAATGGAAACATTAAATAGTTAAACATTTGTTCAACAATAGCTAACATTAAATAGTTTCTAGCTATATCTACATTTTTAGTTTCTCTTCCAGACTGTGGAGTCAGAGGAATAAGCTGTTTCCTGATCCCTGTTACAATGCTGTCAGTTGTAAAAAGTCATCTGCTCCATCACAGAATCTAAATGCCACTAAACAGAACCCACAGGGACAGGTGGAGAATTCAGACATACGTACAAAAGAATCATAAGAACATTAATCTTTTCAAGAACCAACTGACAGTACATTTCAGAAAGCACATATAACTCAATTAATGTTTGTGTTCTCAAAATCTTTTAATTTATGAACTATAGCTCATAGGCTTTGCTAAACAATCAAATCAAATCTAACTTCTCCCTAAATTTTACAAAAGATTTTTTATAAGTTTAATTCCTGCAACTTCAGCAGGAAGAATTCCTCTACATGACCCCAGTAATGAAAAAGGAAAACTTATTACTCAGTGATCTGCTGTCATCAGTGGACAAAAATTAAATGTTTTTGCTAATCCTTTCACTCTTTCACTAGCCATTGACCATGAAGCTCTGTTGACCTTCCTAGAAACCCTGGTAAGAACTACTGAGAGGCACTTGTGTGAGCTGTTCTTTTCTCTCAGGAAAGAACCAGAGGGTGGGAGCTGATGATTGTTCTTTTGCCTTGATGTGGTCTTATGCAAGATATTTCATTCCTCCTATTTGATATAGACATTACATAGTTACAGCAAGTCAGCAATATATGGTAAACACTGCTTTTGGATCTGATCTGAAAGGTACAGTCAAAGTCATGGTGAAAATGGAACTATACTTCAAATCAGACAAAACAGAGCTGATGCTGCCAAACTATTTGAAAAACCTTAGGAGGAGATGAACAAGTTACTTCTCTGTTAATGTACTTTTTTTTTTTTTTTTTAACTTGCTTTCCATAATAAGGCCAGCTATTTAGATGTCTTGTAAGATGTTGGGCACTTTTAAATGGTCTGCAGCAGTTATCCTTTTCTTAAGTGGCTTTCAAATGTTGGTTTGGGTTGGAGACTTCACTGCAGTAGTCTTTGGTGTACCTCTTCACTGCTGGAATATCGACCTTGTGTCTTTTAGCCGTGGTTACATTTGTATTAAACTCCTGGAGCTCTTTAGTTTTTTACCTCTTGACCTGTATTAATTTGGGGCAGTCCAGCTTCAAAAATTGCCCCTCTCTTAAGCTGAGTTTTGATTAGACAGGCTGAGATGACCCAGTCTAATGGCCTGCTGCTACTGGAGGAGAGAGTTGTATCCTCTCCATCCTTTTGGTATCTCTCAGTGCCTCCCTGGTGCATACTGTCACACACTTTTGGCTCTTTGGTGAGCTGATTCAGTTCTCTAAGTAGATGCAAAGCTAACCCAGGAATGAGAAGCTATGGAATGAGCTGTTAGGTTGACTCATTTTATCTCATCTAATTACACCCTAAAAGGAGATGAAGAACTGCAAATTAAGGCCTGGTATATTGTCGTCAGGGCTTCTACAGAGTGATTATCCATTATTGTGGAGTTTGATGACCCTCAGGGGCTGCTGTAAGATACATTGACACATTATGTTTTGGCATATGGATAACGGGGATCAGTTAGACAGTAGATTTTACTCTTTTGGTTTTTATTGCGTTAATTTGTTAACTGTTAATTTTCTATATAATTTGGATGTAGTTTATATTATCTGTGAACATAGAATAGAATATTGGTAAGTTTTAAAAACAGCATATGCAAAGTTTTTTGAATAAACAAAGTTATTCCACAGTTGCTTGAAACTCTCATAATTCCTATTTATAAGAGCACCAAAGTCCCATTAAAATAAGGGGGGGGGAAATCAGTAGGGACCTTTTTTTTTTAGTGATGAAATAGGTTAATTTCATAGCTGACTTGAAATCTTGTGACAAGTTATGGTATTCTATTATGCCATTATTAGTAGAAGAAATAATCCCTTGCAGCTGTGGTAACTCATGATAACACACAATATATACCCATCAAGATATCTCCTGACAGCAATGAAATTAACTCGTGTCACCCCTGTGTCTAACAGAATGTGCTTGCAGTTTCTTCTTGGTATGCTGTTTCAGATACCAATGAATTGATATATGGGGCAAATGCATCAATTAGAAACAACTGCTTATACTAGAATTTTCACTGCCTGCATTGCCCGTTTAGTGACGGATGTTTCAACTAAGGTAAGCAGACAGTACAGGTAAGCGGTCGAAAGTAAAAGAATTCATAGTTAATGCTTTCTTCTCAAATGCCTCTGCTTCCTTGAACTTCAGCAGGATCTGTGCTGCTCCGCACAATTATCGATACCCACAATACTTCCTTGGGAGGGTTGCAATCGGTTCCTGAATCTTCTGGCTCGAAGTCATTGTGTGAGTCAAAGCCTAAAGCCATTGCAACGTCTGCTGCCTCAAGGAGGTATTCTGACATTACACTATGATGAAAAAACTATCTGTTCCTTCTCAATCCCTAACCTAATACTTTTAGTATAAAATAGTCTATCAATGTGTTTGTGAAGCTTCAGAACACATTTATTATGACTGGGTGGAGAAACAATAAACATTGCTGGGATAAAAATATATTTTTAAGTATTTCTGCAGAGGTAGCAGGCAAATCAGATGAGAGCAAACACCTTCCAGCAATACTTTAAAAATGTACTTTTAAGGACTTTTTTAAAAGAACTGATTTGAAAGAAAGATTGAATAAATAAAGAGATAAAATCCATTATTTACTGTCACACATATTCTGATTTTCTGGTATAATCATGAGCTTCCATAATCAGACACTTCTCATATCCCTGGCATGTTAACCAAATGCTGTGTACTCCCAACACAGTATGGGTTACTCTACGTTACTTCGTGTACTGCTTCCCCTGTGACTAGACCACTTTGACTTTCTTTTTTCTTTCTCTCTCTCTTTTTTTTTTTTTCTTTTAATATAACAACAGCCAAACCCTAAATCGAACTCAAGGAATATCGTCAATTTAGTTCTTTTAATAAAGTGGAAAAGTTGAAAGCAGCCCAGTCGCAAGGGGAAGCATTACTTAAAGCTAGAGTTTGGCTATCAGCATTACAGATATAAAAGACAGCTTTAAAAATAGAGGCTACCGGCTTTACTACTGCTCTGTGTTGCTTCCCTTGTGGTTAGCAGCTTTTAGCTTTAAATTTTTATATATAAAAAAAAATGGGTCCCCATTTTTTTTCTATTCAGATAAATCTTATTTCAGGAAACAAAAGCCAATACCTAAATAAAAATAAACAAAATACTGTGCAGAAAGTGTGATTCTTAACATTTGCAAGACAGAAAAATATGAATTCATCCTATAAATAAAGCAAAGATTCATTCTGAGACTCATGGGCATTTGACAGCACGAAGAGACACAAGCTGGGTTTATAAACGAGCTGGTTTTACAGCCAGTGCTTCATACGGTGTGGCATTATAAATTGTAAACTTACAGTATGTAATTAATGAAGTTGTCAGAAATATGGGGTCTATGTCGCAAATAGCAATGAAATGAAATCTTACCAGAAAAAAAAAAAAAAAGAAAGAAAAAAGAAAAGGAAAAAAAGGTTATTGACGTTAAAACTCGACCACTTAGGTTTTCAAAGTGGCATGCAACATTTTAATGGCATTCTACTGAGAGGCTAATATCCTTTGCTGGACTTTGAAAGTGTAAGGATAAATGTTTTAAAGCCTGAGGTTACTAGGGGAAAGGTGTGTCAGCAGGAGTGTACGGTGCTGCAAGAGTTGACTTTGCCCAGTTTTGATTGCGCAGCTTTGGGATTGCTGCGTGGCTCTTGCCTTCAGAACCTGCAGGCACCTCTACCCCCCTAAGACATTGAACCTCTTAACCGATGCATTGATTTAAAGCTGTTTTAGAAAGCCCAGCTGCGATCCAGCTGAAAAAGGTTAGATGCATGGACCTACAAAAACAAGCACGAGAGGATAACTCTGCTATGCTAAAGAGGCTGCCTCTCACTTTTGTTTTCAGTCTGTTTGCAAGCCTCAATGCCTGGCCCTCCTCCCAGAAATCACCTGCTACTGCTCCTGCAGCTGTTTTGCTTTTGTTCTGGGGGAAAAAATGCAGTAATCTCTAAATGGAATGTACACATGAAAATGAAATTTTTGTAATTTCAGATCATTTTCATAAACTGTGTTTATTGTTCTTCGGCCATCTCTTATATCTATATACAGCTTCCTAAGCTCCCACCTGCCTTTTGTTGTTGTCCCTTGAAGTTTTGTTGTTGTTTTTATTTGGTTTTTTTTGTTGTTGTTGTTGATGGTGGTGTTTATTTTTCTCCCCAGCTTCTGTGTGCTGCCTAGATTAAAAGTACCTTTTAAGGGTAGGTGTATGTCTCATGCTGCATTTGTCAAGGAACAATGTAGATTTGGGGAACTGTGAAACTGGGAAAAGGTAGCATATGGTATTGTAAAACTCATCAAAAGAATTGTTAACAAATCAGCAGAGGTACTTCACTATTAAAAAACATTAATATAACACGTCTCAAAAGAATGAGAAGAGAGCAAGAGAAGAGACCTAAACCATTACAAATCTGTAAATTAATTGCTGAAGCCCAATTTTTGTTCAACGTAGAATAGGTACAGAGAAAGCTTCCTAGGATGATCTGGGGAAAGAAAAGACCAGGTACTGAAAGAGCTTGGATTGTTCAGCCCAGGAAAATGAAGGCTGAGCATATGATCCTTCAACAGAAAAACATCAGAAGTTTTTAAACACCAGGCAGGCAGAAGAGCCATTATAGCTTAATGTCCACATTGTTAATTGGCACTGATCAAATTTACCCTGGAAATCATAAGAGGGTTTCTAGCTTTCACAGATTCTGAAATACACTTCTAATGAGAGGAAGGGACTAAAGCCCTAACCAGTTAAGATACCAGCAGATATACTTATGAATAGGATGATATATCATGTTTGTTTGTGATAGTAAGGATTTGACTTGATGAGCCAGATTGTTCTTTCCTGTCTAAAATTATGATGTAAATAATTATAATTTTAAAATCTTAGTAAAATATACACATTGATTGGGGCTGCAGGCTCACGGCCCAAAGCAGATGACTCAGATCTGTCTAAACAGCTTATGTGGCCCACCCAACAGAAAGGTTGAATTCAGCTTTTTCAATAATGTCAAATTCTCAATAACATTACTAATGACTTCAGTTCTCTAAAAAGTTGTAAATGATCTGACTGCACTGTAGTCTTTGGCAAATTATTTTGCTGATTGAAAATTTCCCTTATTTTTATATACTTTAATTTTCTTTGGCTTATGCTTTATAAAAAGACAAAAGGATAATTGAAAGATTGAAAGGGCACAGAAAGCAGCATTGTTTTTTTTTTTTTTTTTTTTTTTTCATTCTAGCACTGCAGTAAAAATTTCTTTTGGAAACAGAAGGAAGAAAGTAAATAGTATGGAGACTCTGATCTGAGATTCAAGTTTTTGATATGGATTTTTAAATCATTTTCTCTTCCTATGTGATAGCATCTGCACATTTTCAGGATCCATTTAAATATAATTCTATTTTATAGAATTAAATGCTACAAAGATGGAGAAGCTTTGTAGCAATAGAAGGAGCAGAAGCTTTGAAGCTGGAGAAGCAGCAGCTGGCCTGATGGAGAAGTTAGTGCTCTGTTACTTGCAAAGACAATCTATCTTTGCAATATATTTTTTTTAATATATTGCCTAATAAGCATTTTTCTGTGTGTCAGCTGCTTACTTCAGTGTTTTATTTTGAAAAAGTAAGGTATGTGTGTGAACAATTTGGTAAAATATTTTCCAAGGAATGAACGATGGTAAGAGCTAACTGAATTAATTGTAGGTTGACACAAAATAGCAGAATACTTTTTCCCTGATTACTAAATATGTTTAATGAAAATCAAATTCATTAGTAAAGAATAAACACACATGCTATAATTATATTTACCTTTGACGTATGCCCATATTAGCAGAAAACATCCACAACTGGTGGTTATAAACTTTCTGATGAAAGTGTCTCCTGCCAAAACCCTGACATTCTGTTGAAGATTAAAGCAAATAACTTGTGGTTTCTTTATTATAGCTGGCCCTGACAGTATATATAAACTGACAGGAAATTTCCATCGAATACATGGTGTTTCAGGATTCTGCTGGATGAGCATATGCACATACAGCAAGGTTCAATGGAATTTCGGCTTTAACAGGAAATGGTGGAATATGAATTGTTAAGGAGACAGGACTTTGAGGAAGCCCTGATTCCCTCCAGGTTCCGTAAAAGGAGATGAGGGTACCTGCTTACTAACTCCAGTCATAGCACATATCGATCATAATCAAATACGTTAATATATAAAATTGGCTAAATGCACATGTAAAGAGAGTATTAATTTAAAATGGGCAACATTTAAGTAGATAAATATATTAATCCAAACAAACTCATTTCACATGTACAGAAGTTAGCACAGCATCAGAACACAGATTTACTGTCTCATGCCAGAAAAGCTTGGTTTGTCTGAATAGTAGAAAATCATTCTACTTTTCTCCCAAGTTTTGAAAAACCTGAAAATTCTCTCCTAGAAGAGCTTGTGACTTTCATGATTCTTTTTTTGGGCATGCTTTAGGGTTGCCTCCATGAAAACCAATAAACATGACTTGCAGTTGGGAGTCACTTTGGCAAATGTGCTCCTTAGACATCCTGTACTTCAGCATTTCCAAATGTGGAAAGGAAATGTCATTCCATGTCAGTAGAAATGCTGTTATACCTGCTTCATAGTTGCAAAATTCTCTGAAATATCTCAGTACAGGACACTATAGATATCAGAAAGTAGTATCATTGATATTAAGATTAGGTAAATCATATTCTGTTATATTCTCATGACTATATGAACATCATATTCATTAGAAAAAAAAAAGTTCTTTACGTTCTTTAGAGAGAGCCCAATCAAGAAGGTGCAAATGAATATATGTTCATTTATAACAGCAAGTCTATTGCAACATTGTATTTTGCATTTTTCATCCATAACATTTCTAGCTAGATGGAGAATTTGCAGGTTGAAATTCTGAGTTAAAATAAAAATATCTGACTGCTTTTATGCCATTTTATCATGTGTAGTTGAAAAATGAAATCTCTTTTTGAAAGTATATCTAATTACTGACCTGACAGAAGAAATTAAATTACAGTGGCAAAAATGGATAAAAAATATACTCAGGGTTCATATTTATTAAAAGACTAGAAACATTGTAAATAAAATATATATTTATGCCTTTTTATTTTATGTTGCAGAAATTGTGATTCAGAGTATTTGATTTTGCATGTTAAGGAGAATTCGTGCTTGATCTTTTTAATTCCATGCTTTCTTCAAGCATGTCTTTAAGACATACATGCTATATGATGCAGGATAAGCCAGACACCTCAATCAGAGAGATGCTAACTGGTCCTACAGCATGTGAAGATGGGAAAGCCACAGTGAGAAGAGTGAAGTTGACTCTTTTGCCTATGAGAGTATATTATCAGCTAGGAATATTGTTAAACTAAATAATTCATTAAAATGAAAGGATTTCCTTTTCTCTGCTGTAGTGGCATAGTTGCACTGGATGCTACTTTTATGTATCTTTATTACTAGTAATGATTTATCAGTTCAGTTTCAGAGAAAGTCATAGTCTTATTAGTCACTGGCACTGGCATTCTGCTTGTACATCCTGAATATACAAAATAAAAACAAAATGCTTATAAGAGACTTCTGGTACTTTCTACTTCTGCAAATGCCAAAGACATTTCTTTCAAATTTCTAACTATTCAGATTATGAGAGTAGTTAATGTAATCTTATTTCTTACATACCAGTTGCTTCATTGTGCCTACTTTTACCAACTTTTCTCTGTAGGGTGTGGGAATTATGCAAATAAACTGACCTAGAAAACAGGAAATGACCCTGCAAGCTTTGAGTAATTTTTAATGTGACAGAATTTCATTTTGACCTTTGTGCATTAATATACTGATATTAAGAAACAGTTCATCTTTAGCCCAATTTTTTCTACACAGAAATTCTGCATAGGTATGAGATAACAGTGTCTTCAAGAGTCAGCAAAAGTGATCTACTGAGCTTATTAATTTAATTACTGAGATTGCTCCTGTCATTGCAGCATAAATTTACTGCATAATAATTAATTAAACTATCATTAGTATCTTCCAGGTAATAGACCAAGATTTAAAACAGGTAAGTAATTGAGACAGTAACAGCACAGAGAATGATAGGTTTCCAAATTGTCACAAGATTTTAATAAAGATGTGAACTATGCCCTAAGTGATTACAGGCATCTTTTCCAGTGTATATACTTAAAACTAGCTCTCTAGTATTTTTGAAGCTCTTCATGTTGGCTAAGCTACCTTTTTAATTTGTGGAGACCACATGACATCTATATTCCTAATATGGAGAGACTGCTCCTAGAACCTAGATTAGCTTTGTCGTGTCTGTATTACATTGCATTCCATTATGGACATACACAAGTCTCATGATAAAGATGAGGCAGGGACATAATCTTCATTTCACAGAAAACAAACTGAGTTCAGAACATTTTTAACTGTTTTTAATTAAAATAAGGTTGATTTTTTTCCCTTCTTCTCATTCTATCTCTTAGCAATTAGTATTTGATTGTATTTGAGTGTTACAACTACCAATACCTTAATGATTTTGAATTTTGGGGAAAGTTGCTCTTATTTTATAGATTTCATGTTTCAGAATTTCAGTTGTAAGAAAGTTATTAATAATAACAAAGTTTTGATTTCAGCGGCTAGAGGACACCGCTGGATGCCTGTACCATGGGAGCTAGCTTGCAGTGGTAGCTGCACCGTGACTGATGTCACTGCATTGCATTTCTGGGAAAGATGTTCACTCCACCTATCCATACATCACTGTCTTTCTGTTTGCTTTGGTGTAGAAGAGAAGCTTTTGTGTTTTGTGAAACACAGAGGGGCAACTGTGGGATGTGCTTTAAACTGGAAGCTGAAAAGATGTCCTGAGGAGTGATAAATTTACCTTAGCACATCTGGAGCAAATGGTATTCCTAAGGAAAAGACCTTCTGGTGGTAGAAAGTGTGTAAAACATGTATCTTTTGGAAAGGAAATATACAGCGAATGGGGCTTTCTTATATCTCAGAAATGAAATACCTCTTTGTCTTTGTGTATTTCGTTTATACGTTTTAAGCCATCACACCCTTTCAGTGCATGCCTTGTTCAAAATAAGAGATGAAAATACGGAGATGGTCATACAACCAACCCATTAAGATGTTCTCAGAGTATTTTGGCTTAGTGTATGTTTTCAAGCTCAGAAGATAGCAACGTTTGCCATGTCACATGAAAGTGGATTTAAAATGCTAATAAATGGAGTTCTTTCCTACTTCAATCTTTTGCACCTCCTTAGTACATGGTAAATGTTATATAAAATGGTAGAGGGTCAGACCACTTCTGTCCAAGTGCATAAGAGGATGGATGGATTTAATTCAGTTCGGATAGCTCATACTACTAGGTTCTTCCACCCAGGTTTAGCCACTTACCCTTCTCATCTCTCCTCTGCAGTTGTGACCCTGATCTTCCATTTCAAAGGATATTCAGTAGCAGGGGAACAAAGAGCTGCCCATTTCTCCATAGCACAGTGCTTTAGAGCAAGGCAATCCGCTTACAGCAGTTGTGACTCGCTGTTTTATGAAATCCCACCAAATACCGAACTTTCTCCCTGGAGGGCTGTATGCCTGCTTCTCCTCTTTCTCTCCTACAGTCCGCCTTCCAGGCCACATGTTGTGCCCCTCTCTCTCAGCCCCGGTGCACAATTTTTATTCCCAGGCTGACCCCGCAGTGACCCCAGCGGCTCCATTTGTGCCTGCGCTGATCTGGTTAACACCACGCACGTAACGAGGTCTCCTGCTTCGCTTTGCAGAGATTCCTTCCTATCCTACCGCATTATTCTGATTATGGAACACTGTCGTATCTGTACATATGTATCAGGGTGTCACAACGTACATACCGATATGTATTAGCATTTCTCCAATCAAGCAAAACCTTGCACATTTTTTCTTCTTTAGTTCCTGCTTCATTACTTGTGATTCATCATTTCCACTGTTTTGTTCTGATAGATCTTCAACACGGTTTCATTTTTCTGCTATTATACAGTGTCAACTAGCTCACAAAACCAGAAGAATAGTTATTAAAATGTTCACGCTTCACAAATAATATTTTGACTGCTGGATAGATATAAAAGTCCAGTAGGAAAATATTCTGACATGATTTGTAACATGCTATCTTTCAAATGGCGAAAAATATCAAAATATAATTGAAACAGCATGCTCATGATGCAATCCACTTTCCTTTTTCAAATGAACGAAGGAAGCACACTATGCATTTTTTTTTGTGTGTGTGAATCTTATGGCTTAGATATACCCAATATATCTATTGAGGTAGACAGTTAAGCAACTTTTCACAAAAGAATAATAGAAAACAAACATCATGGTTATTTTGATATTGTGCAATTTAGGTTTCAATCCTGAAAGTACTTCCATATATGCTTAATTTTAACACATAATTAAAAGACAAACTTATCTATAATTATCTGCAGGATCTGGGCGATTTTGTTTAATGGAATGAGGGGGTGAAGGTTGAATTAGGAAAACACAAGTCTCCTTGTTAAATGAAACCATTAGCTTAATACAGGATACAGAAATTGTAGTGAAGAGATGGGAAATCCCCTTGTTAAATGTTTACGATGTGCGCCTTGTTTGAAAAGCAGAATGCCTAGCTCCCCTGCTCCCTCTGTAATGTGTTGACCAGATTTTACTCTGCAGATTCTTTCGAATGAGAAGCTGCTTTGTGAAAGGAAAGATCAACAAAATATCATCTGCATGAAACATTGATAGACTTGTGCATGAAGCCCGCAGGAAAATACAGCTTTCTGTATATTCACTGTAATATAAAGAGTAAAACATCATAGACTTGTATGTCTAGAATGTACACCTATACAGGGGTACATGTCTGTATATAAAATATATATATGAATGTGTTATATAGGTGTCTTCCTTCTCCCTGCAAGGTTAAGCTATCTGATTAAATCAAATCATTTTCTTTCTGTTTCATCTATCACTACCAGCAGACAGCAGAAACAGCATTCACCATCATTTTTTTTTTTTTTTTTTTTTTTTTTTTATGATGTGTGAAGTAGAAAAAAGAAGGTTTCATTTAATCTGTTGGATTGACTTTGCAGAGATGATAGTAACAGAAGCTGTATCTTCAGTTAAGTAACCTGAACAAATATGACATGCAAATCAAAAGAGTTTATAAATACAAAACTTAAGCCCCATTTCTGCCTTCTCCTTTTGTAAGAATACTTAAACAAGCACCTTTCTATTACAATTCCTACTGCAAACAAATTTGCCAACTGCAGGGACTTTTTTTGTCTGGCTGGGCTTTTTTTGGCTTTTATTTGTTTATCTTTTCCCTGCTACCTTTCTGGAAGATCTTCTTGATGAAGGTAGGTGCTCATGTTACTTAGTGGAATTTTTCTTTTCTTTTCTTTTTTTTTTTTTTTTTTTTTTTTTTGTTTGTTTGTTTGTTTGTTTGTTTGTTTGACTGGGCTTTTTTTGGCTTTTATTTATTTATCTTTTCCCTGCTACCTTTCTGGAAGATCTTCTTGATGAAGGTAGGTGCTCACGTTACTTAGTGGGATTTTTCTTTTCTTTTTTTTTTTTTTCTTTTCTTTTTCTTTTTTAAAACAGAAGAGCCAGAATCCAGTTACTGCTGTTATTACTTTGCTGATTTTTACAGTGGTATACATTTATTTAATGAAACTTTCCTAGCAATAATTCAAGTTCTGAGGAATAGTATGGACAATTTTCTAGTTTTAAAGCTTTTTAAGTTGGAAGACAGATCAGAAGGGTAAGATTTTTCTAATGACTTTTCCATGTAGAATGTGTTCTTTTCTAATGCAAACAAAATTTAGAATAAAAAGAAAATCTGGGGCATATAGTAAAGATAGAAACAGATTCTGTTTCCTTGAGAACTCCCTCACACACCCTCCCTAGCCAAATAAACTCAACTCAAACTCAAATTATGAATTAAGAAATGCCAAATTCCAGCCCTTTCCCTCTTTAGCACTCAGTTACACAGAGCTTACAGATTACTGCATCTTCTGAGAGAAAAGGTACAAATACTTATGAGGTTACAACTAGACAAAGAAATGTTTATTTTAGCTTGCAATATACATGTTTAAAGCATTAATATTTCATTTCTATCTTTAATTAGGTTTCATGCTAGGTTGTGACAGTCAATGTATCAACAATTTCAACTGGTTCTTTACAAAGAGGGTCCATCCCAAACACTTGTCATTCTTAACTGCCTCTGTCCTGGAAAAAAAGTCTATTAGCTAAAATAGTTATAAAGTTTGAAATGCATATAGGTACTATATATGTAACTTTGGATATGCCAAACAAAGTTTTCAGTTCTATGTAAGGGAAAGGTCAAGATGGATTTTAGCCACCTTTACATCATTTGCAATTTGAAAGCTGACTACAGGTTGGCATGTGAATTTGAGCCGTTGTGTAACTTTAGCAGCTTCCTCAATTATAACAAACTTGCATTCATTCTCTGCATGGCAATTCTGAGACTTTTGGAAAAGTTTCCTCAAGCTTATATGAATTATTCTACATAAATCCTATTCTGTAGGGTTATCCTAAACTAGTTCCAAGCCCATTTTGCCATTTGATGCTACCAAGATAGTGTAAAAGGTCTATGGTCTATGTGAGAGCCTTCCTCATATATTCATTAATTGTTGAAATTACCCTAGGAGTAAAAAGGTACAGATTGGCAGTATTCACAATTCACTGCTATAAGATGTCAGTTTTATAAATTTTATAAATCAATGTTCTCCTGATATTGTGAACTGCCAGCTTTTTTTTGCTTCCTTGCCAAGCTACTGATATGTAGCACTAGTAAAAATTTTAGTAAGGGACAACATCAGATTTTTACACTTTAAGAGAAGAGAATTGATTCTGCCTATGAAGACTTCTTAGATATAGCAAAGAAATACATTCTTAATGGACAAGCTACAGAAAGAAGCAATGATGTTATGATAAAGTTCCCATGTTAACCTTATTAATGGAAGTTAAATACAGGATAATTTAGCAATGACTGCAATATATAAGAACAGATGGCTGGTGGATGACTTCTTTCTGTGTACTGAAAAATTTCAACTAAGGTAAAATTAAATGAATTAATAATATCATAAAACTGCTACTTCACTTTTTATGGTGGATTATACCCTCCTTAGCAGGAATAATTGCATTAATTTCTTCAAGAAAGAAACCATTCAGTGGCTGCAGAAGACTTGGTGGTGAACTGTTCCACTTCCTGCCATTGCACAGTTATGTATAACGTGACCACATGGAATTCACAAATCGTAAGTAGGAAAAGAATGCAGCAATTTTTGTGCTCCAAAACCAAAGCGCTCTACCACTTAAGTAACTGGAGAATCTCCAAGAGCTGTATCATAGTATTAAAGTTTTATCCATGATGGCCCAGACACTGGAAAGGGATATGCTAAAGAATATCTCATTTAACATAACATTACACCCATTAGAGGATATTACTATGCTTAGTGCATTACAAAGCCTGGAAAAATGTTCTTCAACCGTGTGCCATAAACAGTGCCATAAACAGGGCTAAGTACAATTGTACTAATAAGCTTTCTCGATAAAGAGTAGGCTACGATTTTGAAAAGACAGTTAAAAGTGAGTGAGAAACTACCTCATATTGCTTTCAAATAAAAAGTGAGTGAGAAACTACCTCATATTGCTTTTAAATGATATTATTTTGCTGTATCCTTGAATATGTATTCCTTGTATGATGTATTAATTCTTTCTGATCACTGAGGCATTGAATCAATGCTTGCTGTTTTCTAGATTTCTATGAGCCTATCATCTTATCCAGATCTCTGGGGTCTAGTTGTGTTCACAGTCAATAATAACAGTACAATCTATCTATATTTTTCAAACAATATTATCATTGCATCACCAAAGAGTGGATTTACACTTCTAATTTATTCTTTTTCAAGTGTTCTCAAGCAAGAACTCATGTATGAACATGCCTCACGTCTCATCTGTCCAGATGTGAGTCCCCAGTCAACTTGTTTTAACCTTTATAGTGGTTCATTGTATCCATTGTGTATGGCATGCACAGGTTTGGTATATATATGTGAGGTTTGGTAGTCAGCCTAAATGCACCGAATACAGTCGCCCTTCCAACAACATCATATGGGGCATGTATGCCATGGGTACAGTCACAGCTACAAGCTTTGATATCTGAAGTAGCAAAAGGTTCACGAGGTATGAAGGTGGCTGGGCCTCAGACTATCCTCACTATGTAATAGTGGCGTAAGTCATAGCACACAGCCTAGAATCATCTCACAGTCTAAGGAACATGATACAGTTTAATTTGTATTCTATGCACATTACTAATAGTGCTTAAAAGCCATGGTTATAGATAATGGCTAGTAAAATAGGTACTTACAATCTGAGAACATATACTCAGGTCTTGTAATCATATAGTTTATAATCTAAGTATAAAACAAGAAACAATGAATATTGATTAGAGGAATAGTCTGAAACAATAAGAAAATATTGGTTTGTACAGCAGACAGTGGTCGCGGGGTGAAACCTTGTCAAGGCTCTAGAGAACATGATAGTGGTGAGTTTTAACCAAGCGTTTGAAGAAGGACCATACATTCACTGTGTGGATATTTATGGGGATGATTCTGTATGAGTAAAGCTAGACTATAGCTATAAAGTAGTCTTTCATTAAGAACACCACAAAAGTATAATTACTTCATTATAGTATGGTCTAAATATAGTCTAAAGGCACAAATGTACAGTTTAGTAATGGTAAAAGTATGATTTTAAAGAGTGGGATCCATCATAACTGCAGACACCTATAGTATCAATATCTGCATCTGAGCTAATCTCTTTACCTTTCCTGTAGAGTGAATGGAGAGAAAGAGGCACCTTCAAGGAACGAATCTTCAAGGAATGAATCTGAATCTAATGAAACTAGCTCAGCTGGTTAGAGCACAGTGCTGCTAATGCCAAGGTCATGGGTTCAGTCCCCGCACAGGCTATGCTGAGGGTTGGACTTAGATGACCTCCAGAGGTCCCTTCCAACCTTCCCATTCCATGATTCTATGAAACGCACACGGGCACTTTCCTAAAACCAGACTAGCCGAAAGGAACCGTACTAAATCACTGCTGAGAACAGAGGCTGACAAGGTTAAATCATGCAAGATAGCCTCCCAAAGGAAGATAAGCAGGTGTCAAATAAGTAATCTTTGGGTTAGGTGTAGCTCAGTTGGTTACAGTATGGTGCTAATAATGCCAGGGTTGTGGGTTCAATCCCCGTATAGGCTACTTGTTTGAGGGTTGGACTAGATGATCTCCAGAGGTCTCTTCCAACCTTACCTGTTCTATGATTCTACGATCTTTGATCAATTTTAGATTAGATGACTGGCACCCTAGAAGTGCCTGATTCTCTCTGGAAACTACAGAAACAAACCAGAGGAATTCCACTAAATGGAGTTCATCAGTGCTGCAGGTTGAATATACAAAATACTCTATGAAATACCATCCTCTTCTAGTCTTTTGCAGTATCATGATTTAATTGCGAGTATATATGATGCTGAAAGCATGGAGAAAAGTATATTAGTGTGGAACTTGTGCTAGTCATTAGGTAAGTTGGTTGTAAGGTAGTCACAAGGTAGATTTGGAACAGCAGCAATGGCATCACTGGGAATATATGTAAATAACATCAGATCAATCCAAATGATTCAAACCAAAGTCCTTAAACTGATCTTTAGGGAAAGACATGTTAACAATTACAGAAGGAGGTGAATATAGATGTATGGCACATCTTATTCTGTAATACCAGAATTTCTTTTAAGACACAAAGGTTACATAGCATCCTTAAAGACATGGATACTCAGGTATATACCCATTTTACTGTGTATCTAATTCAGTTGTGACAACTGTCCCTACTAGATGCTCATAACCCTTTAAAACTATCCCTGCTCTATTCTGCTGTTGCAGGAGTTCTGGAGACTCCACAGATTAGTATTATACCACCTTAGTATCGAGATGTACCGCTCAGTTGTTGCAGCAGCAGGAGACTGAAAGATCAAGAGGCTTAATAGCTTTAGTACAAGAGGCAGTGGTATATTAAAATGCAGTAAAATGTAAGAACTTACTGTATGCTCATACCTCTGCAAGTCCCCTAGTTATAGATATAGGGGCTGACAAAATTCACATCTGTGGAATTTGTAAGTTAAGCAAGTTTAAGTGTGTCACTTCAGAGAGTGGTTTTATATGAAAATTACTTTTTCTATTTCTGAAAATTTTGACTAGAAAAATACTGTATTACATCTTTGCAAATTTGTCAGAGATGGCATTATTTTATAGTATCAGATGTAAAACTAAAACTATAAACTTTTTAGATATACTTTTCAAAAGAAATGCTAAGTACTTTCTCTTTTGTTTAATTCCTAACACTTTCAGACAAGTTATGACATTTATTAGTTTATTGTTTGCAGTGTTGGTTCATGCCTTAGTCTTTGTTCTACTTGTTCTCATTTGTGTGGTAAGTGTGGGGATCAAAGCAAAGGATGAATAATTTTCTTTCATGAATTAAATTAGTAGAATATTTTGCTCTTTTTTGCTTTTCTTATGTTGTTGGGTAAAGAATGCCATTTTTGTTTTTCCTGATGAAATTATCTAAACAGGACAATAATGTAAAGGATTTTAACACATATGTGCAAATTTGAAAATTATCTTTGAAGAAAAATCAAGATAGGTTCCAAGGTCCCATCTTAGGTATTATGCAAGGCCATAACTCCTTGTCTTCCTTACAACTACCTGTGTACATGACCTTACACATTCTTTCACAGAGTGACACATTAACCCAACAACTCAGGTTCTTTGCTATGATAGGAGCCTTCTTTTCAACACAGATCTGTCTTACAGAGAAGTCAAATAAAGCACTATTAGGTCGGCCCTGGAGGAGCAGTTGGGAAGTAAAGGATTTAAGTTATTGCCTCTAGTTTGTGTTCATTCTCAGCCTTTCGGCTGCTTGTTGCTGCTCCACCAGTACAAACTGCCTCCATTTCCTTCACTGCTGCAGCTTTCTGAAGCAGTATCAGGCACCTAGTCTGTCTCCTGCTTCTTCTTAACTGTCTCCAGTTTATGCTTTTCCATCTTCAAATCTGGCTGTTTCTGTCGCAGAGCGAGTTGGGTTAACAGTGCTTGTGCAACTAATTTGCCTTTGTCTATGTCAGGTTGAGGCTGATTGCCTGAGGGTAACTTTGCTGCAACAGCTTCTTTCAGGCTTGGCTGTGAGAGTAGCATTTTGAGCCCTTTTAAAATCTTTTCTGCATATTCCAAATTTATTTCTGAAAGTAATTGTTCACATTTCAGTTTACCAAGTTTAGATTATGTTCTTGACATTTCACTTTACTTAAGACATTTTAAAATAAAATTCTTTTAAATATTCTTTTCTAGATTCCGTCTTTTTACAGTGAAAGCTTTCTTATATGTTGTTTTTTGTTTGGTTGGTTTGTTTTTTTGCAAGCTGGCACTTTGCACTTGTCAGAAAGTTTTTATTTGAGCTCTGCTGCCATACACATTTTCCTAAAATTAAAAAAAAAAAAAGATAATAAAACAACAGAAAACAAAATACTGTGCATCATGCAGAAGTAACAGCTTACATTTCAGCCATTATCGACCATTTGAGTGAGACAGAATGAACGAGCATCACCTTCCGTGACAGTTGCATAAAGGTAAATCATCTTGCTAATATTTACCCATATGAGCTAATTACATAAAATTACATGAAACTACAAATATTTAGTAATGGTGTCATTTGGTACTGGCAAAGTAGACTTACATCTCTATTCCACTACATTTATTGCAAGACCTTTTGGCCTTTCACGGCAAACAGAAAGGCACATAAGCGAACCAGCTCCCAAGTTCTTGCTTCTGTCCTGGAAACGCTGTACGCCCCTACTGCAGGGAAAAACAACTACTATGAAAAGTATTCATTAATGAAGATTCATGTCATAGGATTCCAGGAAATTCCCTGATGATAATCAACTTCATCACTGGATTTGGATTTTTTTTTTTTTTTCCTGTCTGCAGAGCAGCTAATTTTGGCATGGAATTGTTCAATGCTCATTCTTGGAATCAGACAATGTGAACATGTGCATGGACCTCCCTTCTCTGTTTTTGGATTTTGAGTTTGCATTGGCTTTCTTTAATAGTCATTACCCCAAAAAATATCCTTGACAGCTCTGGCTCAGTGGCCATCACACCTATGCTTCTTCTTCCCAACCTTTCTTATTCTGGATCATTGTTCAGGTGAGTTGGTAGAAAATTCTAGGTCTGGAAATGAATATTAATTTTTATCTGGGCAACTCAAACCTTCCATCACTTGTGGCAGCTCTAGCTATGGAGAGAGAGAGGAAGCAGAGAGACCTCTGATATTAGAGGCTACAAATGCACTAGCTCTTTCAGCAAGATATTATATCCCTTTGCAATTTCATATATCTTGCTCATTTGTCAAAATATACTTGACAAATTCTTCTAATTTTCTGATTTTTTTCTCAAGAGTTTTGCAATTATTTTGAGGTATTAATAGCTGAGGGAAAGCTTCAGACCATATGAATTGTTCTCCAGATCACACTGAATGCTGTAGACATGGTTGCTTGTACTTCAGTCAGAACTGTCATATTACAAAGGTAATCAAGATTACAATCCTTTAGTTTCCCCAGGGAGGTCCACACCACTGGCAATGTCCTGCCTGAGTAAAAAATCTGTTCAGTAAAAAAGTGCTGCAGTCATTAAACTGCAACATTGAAATCAACGTAAATATTCCTTTGAAACAAAGAAAAGTGGGCAAAGTATGATCGGTGCCCTTCAAGGCCTACTTTATTTCAGTTTTCTTTCCTTTTCACACTAACTAAAGGCAAAAAATTTTGTGCACTTTTGATTTAGACATTAACATCAGTTATTAACATGCCTTTGAATAACATGCTTGAAGTACCTCAACCTCCTGTCTTCATATCTGAGACTATATTTTGCATCTTAGATGTTGAGCATACTTCATTTTTGTGTGTGGATTAGCATAGACCACCTTATGTCTGCAATGGAATATCACCAGACATTTTACTATTTCTGGTCTTGTGCCCTGAGATGCCATGGGAGAGAGGGATGAGGATCAGGACAGTGATGAGAATGGGGAAGGTAGGAGTGTCCTTCAGGCTTGATTCAGTCTGTGCTGTGATCTTTCCCTAAGCAAGTGATGTTTCATTAGGAGTGTTGCTTAGCCTACAGTCAGACTGAATATATAAGCAAGTGCTTTACAAAGGTCTGCTTAAACTTCTTTGCCTAAACTTTTACTCTCACACCATTCTTCCTTCTTACTAGCTTCTGAAAGTTTTTAGGGATCTAGGAACTGATAGGAATTGAGAAGAAAAGCTTGCATTAAAAGACTGTTCAGAGAAGGACTGGATGATCCTATAGTTAGGATACAAGTACAGGACTTGCACAAAAGGGATAACAAAATGTGTTCTCTTTATATATATTCACATCGCATAGACATAGAAGCTGTCTAGATGTATCTACATATAAGTCCTTTTAACACAGGCCATAATGTCAGCTATCTCTCTTCTGAGTGTCCTCTGTGAAAGTAGCTGTAGATAATGCATTTCAAGGACCAGTCATAACTAAATAATCCTTCTTTTCGTCATGAGATATACCCTTCAATTAAGTTTTTTTAATAAATATATTAAAATATAATATTAAAGAAACTTCTTTCTTGTCACTAGCTTTCTCTGATTATATGTATTTTGCACACTATTAATGCAGAAACAGGACAAAGTCTTTATTAGGATCTCTCAAACTTTAATCATCCAAATGCCTCAAAAACTAATAGACTAAATATAGTTATAAAACTGTTGAGATAAAAGCTCTGCCCTGATCTTATGATTCCTTTTAATTACCTGCCAATAAATACATACTTATCAAGACCATATAGTTCTTCATAAGTAGTCTTTTTTATATTATGTTTATAGTCCACCTTTTATTTCAAAGTATTTACAAGCTACAAAGCATGTGCAATAGTCATTTTCTTTATATGATGCTTGAGGCATTATACAACAAAACACAAATAGTTTACCCTTCACCTAGTACTGAAATGTAGTCACCTCTAAAGTGAAAGGTGTAGCTTTTTTTAATAGCAAAAGAAAATCACTGCACCTAATTAAACCTATGAGCTACATTTAGTTAGAATGTGGCTGCTCAAACTAGAATCTTACATATGACTTACCTTTCATTCTTCTGCTCTGTGCTTTATCATACCAGATTTTCACTCCCTCCCCTTCTTCACTTTACATACCAGCAGAGGAAAGTGCCTTAATGTAGGACCTGCTCTTTACTTAGACCTTTTAGTTATCCTCTGCCGTTTTGCAGGACTTTCAAAACTGTTTGAGCTTGATCCCTCTATGCTAGCTGTGAAAGAATCCAACAGCTGCTGCTTCATCTGAAGGATTTCTGTGGGGAAAATGGGTTCTTTTAAACTAATTCCTCAGGCTGCTCACAGTCTGGACTTTCCCCTTTAGATGTCCTCCACTGCTCCCTAACACTTTTGGGACTCTTTGAGCTACCTGAGCTTCTTCCTTTCCTGAAGGTGGCATTTTCTCTTCAAAGAACAATTTTTACTGCCCGTCTATGCTGTGGAGGGAAAAAAATGCCTTTGAAATCAATGTGGTTCAGCAACCAGGCAATAAGCATTTAAATATATATAGATATATGCACCACTCATTTGTTTAAAACTTTGCTAAATGCTACAGCAGTTAAACCAATATGAAGTGATTTTCCTTTAATGTTGCTTCCTTCTGATAGACTGTGCAATGAAGCTGCATCAGTTTCAAAGGTTTCCCACTCCCTGCCTAGAACAGAGCTGTTATAGCAATAGCCCTTTGAAAAGGAAATGGCAAATGGCACCAGCAGGACAAGCAGGCAGCTTAAGCCAGGTTCACGTAGCCCCAGAAGTGCTTGCAAGCAGCAGAAGACAGCTGAAAGAGGGTGGAGGGAAGAAAGTCCAAGCATAGAAAACATCTGTTGAAAGAATTAATTGAAAAAGTCACTCCACCCCAAACAAAGCAATAGCAGTTGAAAGCAGAGGATAACAGCTGCAAAGACTGTAGCTATAGCTGTGGAGGGCTTCTAGACTTGTGCAAATACTGCAAGAGCAATTATTTAAAACAAAATAAAAAAACATGTGTTCCAACTGGAATCCTCTCCTTTTAAAGACACTACTAGATACACATTAGATTTGTTTTTTAAGCACCTCTTAAGTTTAACTTTGTTGTTAGCTCCTGGATGACCATGTTTATTACTGCAGGGTATGTGCACAGTGTGGAGATATTATGCATTTCTTGTTTTTGACAGGAATAGACATTATTGATATTCATAAACTTTTATTGTATAAACTAAATTTCAAGCCTGAAATGTGCTCTTTTACCATTTGCAGAGTGACATCAATGATCTCTGGCTGTGCAGGGATCCAGTCCTTGGGACGTCTTTCAGGATCCGGGCCATATGGTTTCAGTGAAGGAAGAAATCGGAATGCTTCTGTAGAATTGCAGTACTTCAAAGTTTGTCCTTATAATGACTCCAGATCATGAAAAATAGGGGAATTAGAAATGCTAGTACACTGTTGGCTATCTCCTCACTCTTCCACAAGTTTGTTCATCTGCTATTGCCTGTTGTGAACAGTTACTGAAACATCATAACTTGCCAAACCACAGCCCAACATTACATGGAAGAGTGCTGCTTGGAACAGGACAAAGTCAATCCAGGGAGCATGCTCACGGTTAAATAATATGTACAACCCTTTACCAGCACTTGAGTTCATGGTCTGGCCCTATTCAGTTTGCTAGGATAGGCTTTGATGAGGATGTCCTTTTAACAATCTTCACTTGTTAGGTAAATCCCAAGACCACTGATTAGTAATCTCTGTAGCTGTGGAGCATGCATATACGAATACAGGAATGCCCAGGCACGGGAAATAAATGGGAGGCAAGCAGACAGAAGGGAAGCATATCACGTATGTGACTGCTTACATATCATCCTTTTAGAACAGGCTAGACAAGGTCATTGTTTCAAAACTAGGTAGGTGTGTGTGTATGTATTTTCTGAATGAACATAGGAGCATTTTCTCAAATTCTGTGTTCCTTTGTTCTCAAGCTTGTGGACTCCTCAGTATATCAGGATATTGGATGACTGGTTTATACTCATCAAAAACTGCCACGAGTATCCAACTAGAGAATTTTCCAAGAAAAATGAGCATGGAGAATAGTGGCTTCTGCAGCTTATTTAAAAATAATCATAAAAGGTTCTGCCACTTCACTATTCCTCAGGAAAAAAATGCAAAAAAAGAAAGAGTTGTATGACTGATGAATAATTGTATCCTCAATAACAATCCTTATTTGTGTGCTTTTTTTAAACACAAAACATAGAAAAACAAAGGTGGTTTTTTCCTAGAAAACAATATTAATTTCTATAAAGCCTAGAAAAAGTTTTTTGATTTTTTTTTTTTAAGAATTTATAATAAAAAGGGGCAGTTGCTTTCTGTTTGGTTTATTTTTTATTTGCAACCTGCTTCAAGAAATGACTCACTGTAAAATCACAGTAAACAGGCAAGCACTTAAGGATGCATATGGGAATTAGCCACAGATTTCTCTCTGTTGTTGATAGAAACTGTGCATCTAGTACTTGCTCACTGTAGTGGAAATAGATATGAGTTTTAATCTAAAGTGTATTGTGAGAAAATACAGAGTTTGGAGGTTATTTCTTTTTCTGGTACCATTGGAGACTATTGTGAATGATGCAGCTGTAGTGTGCAAAGCAAATCTAAAGCCGAAAGAAGAAAACTGAAACACCATCACTGACTTCAGTGGACCATGGCCCATAACCAGAAACAGATGTTCTTTAACTTCTTATCATATTAATAATTTAACATCATTGATCTCATATAAGGAACTGAAATGTATTAGTTTTTCCTCTGAGACTACATCTATTTTTTTCTTTTTCTCCCCTCTTAAAGTCCGTCGTTTATGTAGACTTTCACTGAAATCATAAATAGAATCATAGAATTATAGAATCAGTAAGGTTGGAAGGGACCTCTGGAGATCATCTAGTCCAACCTACAGCATGTTAGACAGGGTTGTGTCCAGGTGGGCCTTGAGTATCTCCAGAGAAGGAGACTCCACAACCTCTCTGGGCAACCTGGTCCAGTGCTCTGTCACTCTCACAGGCAAGAAATTCCCCCTCACGGTCAGGTGGAACTTCCTCTGCTTCAGTTTCTGCCCATTGTCTCTTGACCTGTCACACGGGACAACTGAAAAGTGTTTGGCCCCGTCCTCTTGACAACCTCCCTTCAGGTATTTGTAGACAGTGATAAGATTCCCCCCTCAGGCAGTCGTTCCTCACAGGGCAGATGCTCCAGTCCTCTGATCATCTTTGTAGCCCTGCACTGGACTCTCTCCAGTAGCTCCATGTCTCTCTTGTACTGGGAGACCCAGAACTGGACACTGTACTCGAGATGAGGCCTCATCAGGGCTGAGTAGAGGGGCAGGATCACCTCCCTCGAGCTGCTGGTAATCCTCTTCCTAATGCACCCCAGGAGACCATTGGCCTTCCTGGCCACAAGGGCACATTGCTGGCTCATGGTCAACTTGTCATCCACCAGCACTCCCAGGTCCTTCTCTGCAGAGCTGCTCTCCACAAGGTCAGCCCCCAGCTTGAACTGGTGTCTAGGGTTATTTTCCCCTAGGTGCAGGACTCCCTGTACCTTGTTGAACCTCAGGAGGTTCCTCTTCGCCCAGCTCTCCAGCCTGTCCAGGTCTCTCTGAATGGCAGCACAGCCCTCAGCTGTGTCAGACACTCCTCCCAGCTTGGTATCATCAGCAAACTTGCTGAGGAGGCACTTCGTCCCCTCATCCAGGTCACTGACGAAGAAGTTGAACAGGATGGGACCCAGTACTGAGCCTTGGGGGACGCCAGTAGCCACAGGGCTCCAACTGGACTCCACACCACTGATGACGACCCTCTGAGCTCTGCCTTTCAGCCACTTCTCAATCCACCTCACTGTCCACTCGTCTAACCCACACTTCCTGAGCTTACCTAGGAGGATGTTATGGAAGACAGTGTCAAAAGCCTTGCTGAAGTCAAGGTACACAACGTCCACTGCTCTGCCCTCATCTGCCCAGCTGGTCATTCCATCCTAGAAGGCTATCAGGGTGGTTAAGCAGGATTTCCCCTTGGTGAATCCATGCTGGCTACTCCTGATCACATTCTTCCATATTCTGTGTACTTTCTTCTTCTGTCTGAATTTGGCCAAGAGCTCCTTGCTCACCCATGCAGGTCTTCTGCCGCTTATGCTGCACTTCTTACTCATAGGGATGCACTGCTCTTGAGCTTGGAGGAAGTGACATTTGAATATTAGCCAGCTCTCCCGGACCCCCCTTCCTTCTAGGGCCTTAACCCATGGGATTCCTCCAAGTAGGTGTCTGAAGAGCCCCAAGTCCTCTCTCCTGAAGCCCAGGGTTGCAATCCTGCTTGTTGCCTTACTTCTTTTCTGCTGGATCCTGAACTCCACCATCTCATGGTCACTGCAGCCAAGGCTGCCTCCAACCTTCATATCCCTAACCAATCCCTCTCTGTTGGTAAGCAGAAGATCCAGCAGGACACCCTTCCTCGTAGGCTCCTCTACCATTTGTGACAAGCAGTTATCATCAGTGCATTGCAGGAACCTCCTGGACTGCTTGTGCCTTGCTGCGTAGTCCTTCCAGCAGATGTCAGGGTGGTTGAAGTCTCCTGTGAGAACCAGGACCTGTGATCGTGAGGCTACTGCCAGCTGTCTATAGAAGGCTTCATCAACTTTCTCTTCCTGGTCGGGTGGCCTGTAGTAGACACCCACAACAGTGTCCCCCGTGTTGGCCTGCCCTTTGATCTTTACCCATAAGCTCTCAACTGCCTCCTCCTCCTCCATGCTCGATGCATTCCAGTTGCTCTCTCACACAAAGAGCAACTCCACCGCCTCATCTTCCTGGTCTGTCTTTCCTAAAAAGCCCATATCCATCCATGGCAGCATTCCAGTCATGTGAGCTATCCCACCATGTCTCTGTGACTGCAATGATATCATGGCCCTGCGATCGCACACAGATCTCCAGCTCCTCCTGTTTGTTCCCCATGCTGCGTGCATTGGTGTACAGGCATTTCAGAGAGGTGGTCATGGCTGCAGGTTTCCCAGGAAGGGTGTGCAGGGGGTCCCCCACAGCCATGTCCCAAATGCACATCCCAGCTGCATGCTCCCATTGGAGGCCCCCCAACTCAACTTGTGTTTTATTGTCTAACCTGCCTCTATGCACCCCTCTTTCCCCCTCCTACCTAGTTTAAAGCCCTCTTTACTAGGCTGGCCAACCTGTTTGCAAAGGCAAATGTGCCCCTCTTGGTGAGGTGAATCCCATCTCTGCCCACCAGCTGTTGATCTTCAAACCATGTTCCATGGTCATAGAATCCAAAACCCTGTTGCTAACACCAGCAGCGTAGCCAGTTGTTGATTTGGAAAATCTTCCTACTCCTCCTCCCATGCCTCCCCCTAATCGGCAGGACCGATGAGAAGACCACCTAGGCTCCCATGCCCAAGGTCTTGAAGTCTTCTTTGATTGTCTCTAGTTTGTTCTCTGTATCGTTAGCACCCACATGAAAGAGCAGCAGAGGGTAGTAGTCTGATGAGTGGACGAATCAAAGAACTAACCCAGAATAGTTGGAACTACTCTCTATAAATGGGTGTGCTTCTTTATTTGTGTGTCTCGTAAGCTTATATGCAGGCTGATTTTGCCACAAAAGCACCAGAATCTCTGCAGGATTTTGGATTTCCTCTGTTCTTTCTTATTTTGTTCCTTAACTAGAAATGTTACTGAAGTGATTAAAACGCTAGTGCAAGGGATACACTATGGAGGTTTTTTTTCAGTGTCTGAGTACTAATGTTCCAATGTTATGCACAGGTTTATTCTTTCCTCTAAGTGCCAATTTTCAGATATTGATAGCTAACACATGCTTATGACCAAATTTTGCTGATTATTTCCAAGTTTCTAAGATATAATCTGTCAACTCTGAAATTCTCATTTAGGCATTAAGCAACATATATTCCAGCAAGACTTACATTAATATTTTTTTCAACATATTCCTAAGAGACTTAATGAATAAGGATAACTTACTAAATTGCTGTCTGTAGATTCATGAGATGTCTTTAAGCACCCAAGTGTCAATGCTTTGGTCTCTTCTAATTTCATATTTTCTCTGATATCTCTTCTTGGAGATTGAAGAGGGCAGAGTGTGAAATGCAGGTCATATGCCAGCTCTGTGGTCTGCTAGTCACCAAAGAGGACCCAGTTATTTCCAAATCTAAGTTCCTACATGTTCTCAACCTTTCTCTTAAGCCTTAATGTTTCCATAGCTTAAAATATAGTTCAAAGATGACACAAAATCCTTTAAATATTGGTTTTGCCCTGCAGTTTACATAAGAAGTTCATGTCCAAAATAAACTGGGCCATACTTAACAAATATTACCTTTTGTGCATATTTATGAAGGAGAGATAGGATTGGTGATCTGCCTCTCATTTAGATGTCTTATCATCACTTCTTTCTTTGGATTTCACATTGCCAGCTCAGGGAAGGCTTGGAGGCTGATCATTCTTGGGATTATTTTTGGAAGAATTAGTCTAGAGTGTATTAGGGAATCTTGAATAATGCCATAATTACCTCACAGTTTCTACTATGAATAAAAACATATAGTGCAAGAAGTCCCTGCTGTGACATTCTGTTGAAGGCTCAGTTATCTAGGATAAAGTAAATATGGTGCACTATAAATTTTGGATGGGGGAGTGTGCTGAAAGGTGTGCAGACAATCAAGTGTAACTGAATCAGTAAGTTACTAGTGAAGGATAAAATTTGAGAGATTAAATGAAAAGAATTTGTTAGCAAACCAAAAGTCTGAAATTAGAAGAATAGTGAAATTTAGGGGGAAAATGTCTCTGAAATCTCAAGGTTGATGAAAATTACTTGAGTAAAATGAAGAAATACCTTGTGGAGATTCACAGAGGCTGAAAGTTCATCTCTCAGGAAAATTTTGGTGTTCTAAGTCAGAAAAAAAAGGATTTTGACTGGCATTACCCCCCAAAAAATTAGAAAGAAGTATATTAAAGGACAAATGAGAAGATCAAAAGTATCTTTCTGCTTGCTGAGTTTCCATATTAAGTGGACTTATTATGCAGGCTAACATATCATTTCATCTTGAACTTTTGCTGTGATGAAGTGAGTTCGTTCTGCTTTTCTGAGAGGATAAGGCATTTTTTTCCTTCACATTTTAAATTACAGTGCTTTCTGAAAGCTAATGAGAACAAATTGAATTATTCTGATGGATGCGCAAACTGATGATACAAAATTTTATTGCAAAAAGAACAAACAGGCATCAGGGAAATGATACACTGTTTCCTTGCAGGCATGAAATTTGACATATTGATCAATTAGAAACTAAAATGAAATAAAAAAGTCTTATTTGCCTCTCACATTTATTCAATATTCCTTTGAAGTAAATGGAATTTATTCCAGTATAAACTGTTGTCAGAGGAAACTTAAGCCTAAAGAATGCACTCTGTATTATGTTGTAATTTTGATTGCACTATCATGTGGAATAATTCTGTGAGCATGTTTTATTGGCTTTAAACTTTGTGAATGCTTTGTTAGGGTATTACTTTGAAACAAAAAGTATAGGTGATTCATGCTACATGTTCTCTGATTGCATAAGACAGGCAAAAACCCAAGTGATTAACACTGGCAAGCTAAGAATTGAATTCAGTGAACCAGATTTACGAAACACACTTAATCTTTCACTCAGCAAATCAAATGCTGGTCTTAATTACACTGTAAAAATTTTCTCAAATACTTGTTTCATTTGAATTCATTAAGTACAATTAAAGCAATAAAATGCTAGTAAAAGTAGTTCAACACATTGAATGAGGTGAAACACCTCATTCAGCTACATGAGAAAAAGGCATATAGCATAACATATTATCCTTTCATATATGCAAAGTTTGATTAGTATTTTTTGCATTTCACAAGTGACCTTATTTGCTATTCAAAAATGCTTAGTACTAATGAAGAATGACCAAAGTTTTAAGATAATTTGTATTCATCCTTTTATTGATTCCCACCATCCTGTTTCACTTAGCATTAAACCTGAAAGCATATTACAAGCAATTAACTAATTCAGGTATATAAAACGTAAATACTGAAAGAGTATTAGAACAGTAGCAGAGCAGAAGAAGAGTAGTAGCTGTCCGCTTTGACTTGTCAATAGCCGCTAAGTACATTCTTTATAGCGTCATCTACAAAATATAGCCTGATTCCTGATGGAAATAATGATTCCTTAAATTCAGAATGAAATATACAATAGATATCAGCTAATACAGAAGGCAAAATATCAAAGCTGCCTGCAAATGAGACTGCTGGTATCTTTGGTTCAATAACTGAACTAATGGAGGGTAATTTGGCACATCTTCAAGATCTACACTGCTTACAGTTACTGTCTATCTATAATATGTTGATTATCATGTTTAGAATATTTAGACCAAGCTTTATAATTTGTTTGAAACATGTCTGTAAATAATTGCATTGAGAAGATAGACTCGGCATCACTCAGAAGAGAAATAAGTTCCACATGAATGACAAAAAAGATGCAAAAAAGGTTTATGATCCTTAAAATCTTTTTACTTCGAAAAATATTGTTCTATCTCTTTGAACTATTGGAATTAATCTTCTCTCTATCAGTCTACTCACTTAAGATACTTTAGATTGTAAGTACATCTACTTAAAAATAGTTACACATTTGATATGCATATTAACACATTTTAAATAGATAAAAGCTACACTTTAAATGAGGAATTATCAAAATGGATGTTTACTGCATTAATTGTCATCCTTATCATTGTATTTTCAATATAGCATATTCTTCAGCTGAGAGGCATAGCAAATACAGACCTAAATTTCAATAATTGTGATGCAAATTTCTAACTTTTATTAAAGTCCATAAGTGTAGCACATACATATATATATATAATATATATAGTGTGTGTGTATACATATACTATAACTGTATATATATATATACACTATAACTATAAACTATACATATATATATATATATAACTTCTATATATAGAAGTTTTACGTTCTTCTTTTTTTCCTATCACTGATTGTTAGTATCACATGAAAGAATTCACTATGCATTTTGGTACATATTAAATGTGATGTGAATTCTTCAAATACTCGTTTCTGGAAAACAGAGTCATTTTGTAGTTCCCTCTCTATGAAACCAAGCTACATTTTAAACCTTTTTTTTTTTTTTTTTTTTTTTTTTTTTTTTTTTTTTGAGTAAATGCATTTATTCTCTCAAATGTTCTATATGAAAGAAGCATGTATTGGCTCCCAATTGCATGTCATTAGAGGATGTAATTTTTTAAATGGTACATAAAATAAATACACCTATATCGTACTCAGTCATAATATCAAGCAAGTTTAGGGAAGAAAACATTTGCACTGAAGAATGAACTAAATTGTCATTATTGAAGGTGGATTAAGTGTACATTTATACCCTTGTGAAATAGGTGTTATTATTCTATCCTGAGTACTGGAGACCTATAATTCATTAGAGTGTAACTATTGTTGCACTTACACTTGGAAGTAATCCATGAATGTTTTTGTCTTATCTACTTTGATCTAATTTTGTCAAGACAACAGTGCAGGCTCTTCTGTTTTCCAATTTTACCAAATAAGGAACCATGAAACCTTGATGTGAACCTTTGCTGTGACCACAGCTCTAGGATCTGAAAATCTTCCTCTCCCCACATTGCACCACTATGGCCATGTCTCAGACAGGTCCTGCGCTCTGCCTCTGCTGCGATTCCCAATCCACCTGTATCGCTGGCCGGGGCTGCTGGTACCTCCAGCCTGGTCTTTCCGAGAGCAGCCTGGCAGGCTTTCCTGAGAAGTTCCTTGTCCATTATTTTACACACTGTGACCTATAGCCGTGTTACTCATACCCTCTGCTTGACTAACTCAGTTGCTGCCCAGTCTGCAGCAGGGGCCTATGTTTATTTTCAAGAAACCGTCCCTAAAGTGGCCCTTCACAGTGGCCAGTTTTTTCTCTTCTGCATCAATACGCTTTAGACTACAGTGTTCTCTACAGCTGCAGGCATCTGGAATTATTGCCAATATTTATGCCTCTCCATATACTAGCTGTTTTTAAGTGTCAGTTGAGAATATAGCCCTTTTTCTGTACCTTAATTTCTCTATGATGTTTCTATTCATTTCTTATTTACCTCTGTATTTTTAATTAAATCTATAAAGTAGACATATAATTCATTTAAATACTCTATTCAAAATTAAGTTGTATTTGTGCATTGATAATTTACACTGCACAGATTTTATAAGCCTGTTCCTTTACCATTCATGGGAATACCTACTGTTTATTTAATAACTACCATATTTTAAAGTACATATGCTATCTATAAGCTACAGAAGTTTTAAAAACCACACAACCACACACTAATTTAGTACATAAAACTTTGATTTTTTTTAGAGTAATTTCGCAGAACATATGTAATAACAAAAGCACATGCTTTTCCAATTTGCCAGTTATTGTTGTTGTTGTTTGTTGTTTTCCAGATTTTGAAAGCTATATTTGATGCTGAGAGAAAAAGTAGTTTTTGGTGATAAGAGCAAACTGGGGACTTCTGTGCCTTTTTGTTTCATTATTATGGAAAATAAGCAGGAGATACATCTAAGTAAAAAATGTAGATGTTACTGCATGTAAAGTCATTTTTTTTCTTGGTGAAGATAATGACCAGTTTGTTTTAAGCACAAGCAGATGTTTCTATCTGACCATCTGGCCTTTATTTACTTTATCAAAAATCCTATGCATTCTATAAGCAGAGAGGAAGAAAGAGGTAATGACAATATTTTTGTCAATCATGGAAATAAATCATAATTGCATTATTTCTTGGTAGCAGTAAAATGAATGAAATATTGGAAGAAAATACTTTTATAAGTGAGATATGTGAAAAGGATTTCTTTATTCAGTAGATTTCCAGATTTGACTGTTCTAATCTGAAACGATATGAGCTTGTCTCCTGTCACACAGTATGCTGATGTGCAGCTCACCTACAGGGAAAGTTTAAATGAGTTTTCAGTTATACATGAGCCTGGTATAGACTCTCTGCAAAGCGATATTCCCCTCTGACCAGTTTTCAGTACCTCTATAATATTTTAATCTATTCAGTAACATTCTTTTTATCTTGATTAAGCCTGACAAATTGGAAATACTAGGACTAAGAAAGAACAGACTGTGGTGAGATCCAAACCCTCCTGTCTATCCTTCATATGCTGAAATAAAGTGAGCTTTGTTCTGGAGAGACCTTTGTGTCAGCTACTGTCATAGGAACTGAGCTGCAGATGCTACTGTAACTTTGCTGGTTGAAGTTAGGGAAATAGGTAGCAAGCATGTACTGTAGTCATGAAACTCTTCTCTTATAAAATGTTGTATGAAAAACTTGCTCTGTTTGTCTTTTAATATACAAGTTTGTATCAGAAGTTGTATTTAACTATTTGAAAAATTTTTGGTCTTATGTGAACATTAAAATTTCCACCTTTCTGAAACATGAACATCAGCAACTTTTCATACAAATCCTGCATTAAGCTATCCCTAGAAGTCCTTGTTTTCTCATTTACTGTAACACATCAGGCTTTCACCATTTCCACATCAGTTGCACTGCACACTTTGTGCTTAATTTTCCTTAATTCACTGGGAGACACAAAATATTAACACTGTCAGCAGGAAGACTCAGACTGAAAGTGAAGTTGGTTGCTACAGTAAGAAAGCCAATTTGTATTCTCCATTATATCATTGTGAATCAAGACTAACTATATTGACTTCAGTGAGAAAAGGAGTCGAGAGACTTATTGCTACTTCTACAAAATGATCCATGTACCTCTACTGATACAGCGGCACAGTTAATTGCTTGTCTCTAGCTAAGAGGATGAAGGCTGAGAACAGCAATGGTGACTTCCAAGGCAAGAACTACAGATGAATTTTATTTAGATTTCAAAGGGGTAAATTTTGTGGATTTAATTGAATAAAAGCATCTGTTCTGACTTTTTTGACTCAAATGATTAATGTCTCAAACAGGGCTCAGTTACTTTAGAATCACTGTTTGCCATGAGCCAACAAACTCTTCATATCTTCACATTCTCCTCTGAACAGAAAGTTATTAATCTCTTCCTAGACTTTTCCCTAACTGTCATCACTATAATACGCAAATGCGTTATAAGCATTAGATAACACTTCTCTGAGGTGAGGAAGTAGCTTTTCAGATACGAAAAGGGATGAAATATAAAGAAATTAAGGTCAGAAATACCCTTTTTAAAGTCCTAACCTCAGGCCAGCACCAACCATCTGATCTAGAGCATTTGGGTTTTTAGCTAGTTCTTCATCTGTCCAAACACAATTCCTATCTAATCCTGCAGAAGTTTGGCATTTCCAACTCACACATGGACTGAAATACAGAATCTTAAATGAGGTACCAAAAGAAAAGAGAACACACACCCAATACCAGCTTTGAAAACACTGCTCTGAGTTACCCGCCTGTTGTCACCCAAGAACTTTGTGGCCCAACAAGTTGTGGAACAAAGGGCTTCCAAACAACCCAGTTTCCCAAAATTATGTCTGTCTATATTAGTTAGGATGCTAATTTTGGTAGTTTCAGTCTCCCATCTCTTTAGTATGTATCTTTCGTATTCCATACCAAATGAGAAAAGAGCTTTTAGACAAAATGAGTTTACATACATATTACAATACGTTAGTACAACCTTTGCTTTGAATCAGACAGAGGGTCTATAAAAGTATAGTATACATTTATGGAACCAAAGACTGTATCATAATGCATAACGCACAAGGAAGTTGTAGCATGTTGGCATGAACAACATTAATTATGTCATTTCCTAACATACCATTTCATATAACCTATACCAATATCTATATGTACATATTTTCTGAGTTAGCACAAGTTGGGTACCCCAATAGCCACTAAACTGATCTCTGCATTTGAGCTAGTAGCGTAGAAATAGGTTATAATCTGTTCTGCATTAGAAAGGGAGGAAATATCTAGATTTCCAGTGGATTTCACTAATATTTGATGACTATTTTTTTTATATATCTTAGCTTCTCATCTGTTGTGATTTTCATCCTTACTCATTTTTAGATTCGTAGTGCTAGAATTTGTAAGGTAGTTTAGTGAGGCATGACTACTCCAAATTACTTTGCTTCCTCTTCAGATTAATAGCATCAGCACTGACACTTTGAGAGTTAGATCTCTATCATAAATATTCACCCTGAATTTGAAGGTGAAAATGCAACTATGAAAGTAACATAAAAGAGATCTGATATTTACCATTGATAATGTACACTCAATAAAGCATCTTTTAAAAATTATTTCTATTCTTTTTCACAAGTGCCCAAGATCCCAGCCCAGAAGTACCACTTCAGCAAACCACAAGCTATCCGTTTCTCCCAGAGAGGATCTGTTCTTTGAGATACCAGTGTTGTTTCCAGCTCAACACAGACTTTGTAACTGTGTGGCTGAGACAAACCATACTGAAGTCAAGGGAAAGATTTGGAGTGACTTCAGATATCTTCTGACCAACCCTTCACAGAATGTGAGTGCAATACAAAAATATCAAAAGTGCATGCTGTTATGTAATCATTTTTTCTTCTTAAATACACTTACCGCCTGATCACCTTTAAGGTGATGTATCATTAGTTCTGAGTGAGTTTTTACTGGCCCTCAGATGCCAGTAGTGACCAAGAACAAAACTAAATCAATCTTTGTCAGGCCTGTAATTGAGCACTTCCCTAATTTATGAGACAGCTTTTCCATTAACAACAAAATCTTGAGAATTAAATAAAAACAGACCTTCACAAGTGCTGCTGCACTGGTGAGTAAAGTAAAAACAATGACAGATGTACACCCCTTTTCGCAGACTGACTTTGAAAAATTCTGTGTCACAGACCCAGGTCATATTCTGACAACAATTAGGAGCACTGAAATAAATAGTTGGCAATTCTTTGTTATGACAGGCTACGCAAAGTTTTCTTTGCCAGCTAGTACAGTAGTCTCTGTCTATGAATTATGTTATTACAGTGTGCCCGCTAGGTACAGTTCCTATGTGTCTGTGCTGTTATGCCTCTTTCACAGCATGATAATTTCTTTGTTTTAAATCTGAGGAAGCTGAAACTTGATGAAATTTTACATAGGGATATGGAAATATTTCCTCAAGTTTGCTAGAACTGTGTTCGTTGTTAAACTAAAACACTCAAAACTCAACCTGAACATTTTTCCTTTGGTCTTTCTAACAAAGCTTTGAATGTCTCATCAATTAAAACACTGAAACTTGACCAAATAAATCACTAAAAAATGCAAGAGTCATGTTGGAGAAATGGATTGATTACCTAACAGGTATTTTCTGCATCTAAGGGCTGCATTGTTATAACTTGTATTCAGAAGACTAGTTCATGGATTTCAACTACACTGTTCTTGTTATGCCTTCTATTTTATGATTTGTGAATTTTTAAAAAAAGTATTAATTTGTTCCATTGCTTTTTCTACAGTTCTTCTCTTTCTAGATGTGTTTGGATTTTGGAAAGAAAAGGAGGAGGACTTGTTGACGTGGCATTACCAACATCTCTGAAATGAAAATGATGTTTAGCACATGCTTACTTTAAAGAAGTCCAAATTCTGACTTTCTGAATTTATTATGTGTAATAACAGACCATACGTTTTAATATTTTTTTTTCATTTATGCAAATAGACATATACATGTACCAGCTAGAATACTGGCAGTATATAAATTTCTGTTGACAATGTAATGAATTTTGATGAATCAGCATTAAGGCTAACTGTGCCTAGTTTTTTGAAGTACCATAAGAATCTAGAAAAAATGTGCACCATATATGTTGTAATAGCTAGGAAAATATAAGAATAAGAAAAAGGATGCTTTAGCATCTCATTTTGTTATCCCACTTGTAGCATATTTAAAATCAGTAATGTTAAAATCCTTAACATATAGGTTTTAAAGTGTTGGGTTTTTTTTAACAATTATAAAATTAAAAAAAACAAAGCAAACAAATTCTTTCTGTAGATGTACATACACAATATATATGTACAAACACAATAAAATCTGAATACATGTTAGTAAAATGGGTAAATGGAGTGGAAAAAAGCTCTAAATAAAGATCTTTATCAAAATAAAGATGGAAGAGAAGGAGGCAATGTCACTATTTGATGTTACAAAAGAAGCACTATGGCATTCTAGTGAATATCCTTTCATTTGAAGTATTGTGTACATACATAGAGAAACTCCTAAGCAATTCAGATGATTGGCAGTTGCATTTAACTAACATCAAGCTGTCTGAAGTCAAATTTAAAACAAAGGCCCTCACTTGTAAGACTTTGAAGTACTGAAAGGAGATTCAAAATAGGAATCAGCTTTTAAAAGTGTAAATCAGGATATAACGGAAAATAATCTAAAATATACACACATTCAGTGGCTATATTGGAAGAAATAATCCTCACAATGCAGGAAATGAATTTTATAAGCCTCATTATTGCTGGAAAAAAAAAAAAAGTTCTGTGAATTCATTCTGTGCTTTGTATGTAAAGTACTTCATTAAGAGGCATCCCAGTGCTTCCACCCTCTCTGCAGCCAAGACCTGCCCTCCTTTTTGGGTGAGCTGAAGGGAGAACCTGGGATCAGTGGCTGTGCTTCCTATATTTTGGATACTCTCCCCTCACTAGAAGAAAGACAGCAGGAAATCTAATCTCCACAGATTCTGGTTGTGGCTTAGTGTTGGAGTCTTACCCTGCTAGACCGCAGGAGCCCGTGCTGCTCTCCCAGGCCTACTGCTCTTGTCCTTTCCTCTCTAGAGTACAGTGAAGGAAATGCAGCCTGAAGGCAAAGAAAGAGAACAGATGCAAGGTGGTCCAAATCCCTTCGTGCCAAGTCAATCTCTCCATCATCAGTGTCCAGTGAATAAAACTGTCATATTGCCACTCTTCACACCTGTAGATTCAATGTTTCTACCTTCACTCACACATGCTTGTATTAGATCAAGCCTTTTACATCCCCAGCCTGCTATCTAAGTACCTTTCCAGTTCCCAGCCTCCAGTGGCCAACATATATGACCTACTTCCCACAGCAGTGACTGGGACTCCCTCCCCCTGCCCATCCAGAACTGCATTACTGTTCCCCAGTTGACAACGGCAGTTGTCGTTGTGCCCTGTAAGACACAAGCAAAGTCTTTCTTCTGCACCCATGGGGCCTCCTGAGAGCCCCACAATGAGCTCCTGTGCCATCCATGGCTCCAGATGCTCAGGCAGTGGTTTGTACCATTTACGGGCAACTGGAAATAACTATAGTCCCTAACTCAGTGTCCTGCTGGCCCATTTGGAGCAGAACTGTGAGCTCTTCAGTGTTTAATTTCCTTCACCAAAGATCAGATCCCAAATTTGACCAGTTTTGTGGATGTCAATAAAGAAGCTCAGAGAGGCAATTGTTAGGTAAAATATATTGCAAAGAGATCCTCCCTGACTGATGGATTCTGGAGAATCTTCTTCAGATCTGACATCTATGGTCTAATCCTGTTGGCCATTTGACTGGTTTCAACTTATATGCCTGCTTTCTAAACAG